>NW_009723233.1:26181-94336 GCF_000703405.1 Apaloderma vittatum
GGAATATGTGAATTAAAATCATCTCCCTTAGCGACACCAAAAAGGATGGTCAGATGTTATCTACACGCCTTGGTGTCAGAAGTCACCTCAGAGTTAGGCTCTGATAGCTTAAATCCACTCACATTTTTCCACAGAAATGCCTTCATTTGGATGAGATTCTGTGGGACAGCTGTGGTTTACTTAGATGCATATAAGATATAGCAACCAGATACTGCTTTTTAGTAAGTCTTCTTCGAGTAAGAGAAAAGATATCACATAACTCTTGCCCTTTTCCTTTCCAAATGAATGGTTAAATTTGGATGTGTTTCCTCAGGGTGAAGCCTATGAAACTCTGTAATGCTTTGCTACTGTTTGTATGTTTTAATTAGAAATTGTTACTGAATTTCTACAGTAGTGAAGACATGAACGAGGGGCTGTTATATGTTTGCTGCACTTGCACTCCTCTGATTCAGGCTCAGCTAGCCAGCTGCTTCATTTTCAACAGTTCCTAACATCTTTAACATGTTAAATGCATCCTGTTCATTACACTTGCAAAGTTACCTTTAAGAAAGAAAACCCCTATTTTCAACTACAACTAAACTAACATGTTTGTAGGATCTATTACGATTCCTGAACAAGACGGATGGAGCAACATTAAGACTCCTCAGTGCTCTCTATTAAAGGTAAGCTCTGGGCACCAAGTCTGCTTTTAAAGTATTTTAATCCAACTTGATGACCACTCTAATGCACGTCTGATGCCTCTATCAGCCACTGGTGAGATGGTATAATGCGGGAGAAGAGGTGCTGGGGCCTTTTTCTTGGCAACATCCCTTTCCCTAAGAGCAGAAGCTGACACGTGCTGTCTACGTGCCTCTAGTGATTCCCTTTCTCAGAGAACCCAGTGGGTTTGCAGTGCCAACCTCCGAGGCGAGAAAGCAGAAGACTCTTTCCAATTATACTTTCCAGATAATTTTTTCCTGAGTCCTTTACAACATTACATTAGTGCTGGGGGGACAGAAGCAAATTTTATGACCATTTATTTGTCTGTAATGCTAAAAACAAGTGGTAACCATAAAGATGACTCCTGTGAGACTTAAAACAGAATAAAACAATTAATCTTCATGCAGACGACACAAGCACACTCCTTTTTGTTCTAACGGATTTAAATCAAGACTCCCTGCTTTTATTTAAGATTTTGCCCTATTTTCTGGCACCGTGAATGTTACATTGTTACCTCCACACATCAATCTCTACTCACAAACTAAATAAAAGGTGGCATTTTAATATGCAAGTTTCTTGCAAACACTTAAAGAGTGCCCAGTGAGCAAGATTTTTTCATGCATGCACACTGCATGAAAATGCACACGTTGAGAAATCTGCATCGGGTCTTCAACAAAACGTTACCCAGAAGACTACAGCAACTATCAGTTCCCTTATGGAACTGGCCAAGCAGGTCTAATTATCATCATCATTTTTTCCCTGTCCTCAGAGACTGAGAGAGTTCTGCCCTTTGCTCTCTATTTTCTTGTCAGGCTTGTACTGTACCCCCATCCGTCCCGCTACACCGCTGCTCCCAACCAGTCACCATTATTTAAATTTTCTCTCCATCACCTTCATGGCTACTTTCACGCACGGCTGGACTTCCTCAAGCTCGCCGAACCTGTAACAAAGCCTGCGTTTTGCACCTTCAGAGAGACCCAATTCTGCCACACAGCTTATAGTGAATTTCACACTCTAAAATATATATATATGAAAAATATATATGCATGAAAAAAAAAGTTATTTGCTCTTCCTTGCACCTTTGCTGCTAGAGTCTGAGTGTTGAGAAAAGGGAGCACTTGCAAGTGGGGAATGGCCTCTTATCTACAGCCTCTAATCTCCTGAGAGCTATTATAAGTAAAAATGAATAGACAAAATATATAATGAAGCCTTTCATCTCACGCTGACCTCTTCAGGCACTAGTGGTTCAATCATAGGAGCTTCCTCCTGCCTTGCTGCAAGCCGAACGGGAGATGTGGAAAGCCTCTTCTCCCACTCATTAGACACTGCTGTTTCTGTGGAGGTTTCCAAGAAGGTTCGTTTCAGCTCACTTATATTGGTCTGATGTTTCATCAGATCTTCCTGGGTTTTGTCTAGGTCCTGGACAGTTTTAAAAGAATAGAGCAGTTTGTAATACATCCTAAGCCAACTGAAATCTAGAGCCAAAACACACAGGTTGGTTAGTAGAGTGGGAAGTAACATCTTGGGGAGCACAGCACTAACACAACACTCTGTGAAAATGTGGCATTTTGAAAGATAACAGCATAGCATATCTCATACAAGTGGGTATAAAGATACTCTTAAAGAGCTTATCTGTATCACTATAATTTACACCTGATAAAGAGGCTTTAAACAAACATACATATGCGCGTGGATGCACAGACACATACGTGCACGCACATATATATATTTATAGTACAAGTTAGAGGAGTCATCATAATCTAAGAAAAAAAAATCTACTTGATTTATTAGCAGGTGGGAATACACAGTTCATGCATCATAGTGCAGATTCACAGTTTACCACTAAAACTAACACACATGTACGTACATGCACTGGTATATACCAATACCAACCTCTAACATAAGATTACTATGTTTGACATACACATTTTCACCCTGTATTCGCTTAATCAGACTATTCTGAAAGAAGTGAAAAAGAAAGGGAAAGGTAAGGGAAACAGTATTGAAAGGATACAAAATGCTGTTTCTACACATTTTTTCACAGAGAACTGACAAAAACATGCTGAGAGAGGTGAACACCTCCAACAGTGATACTTGAGCAACATCTGTGCTGTCTGTTTCTGTACCTGTGCCTTTAGATCTCCGTCCTCCTCTTGATCCGACTGCCAGCATGAGAAAGATTGGAAAACAAAATCTTACCCACTCATACGACTGAAGGCTTTACAAAAATCAATGAGAGGAACACACTAGGTTAAAATCACATTTTCACTACATTCAGGGCTTTAGGAGAAGGAGTAGACACACTGGCTGACTTCGCACAGTTCTCCTAACTCAGAGCAAGCCTCCTCTTTTGAGATCTGTTATTTGTGAATGAAGGAGTATTAAACATTTTTCTTTTATAAATATCGGTGCACTCCATGCTCACAGATCTTTATTTAGGGAGCAGCAGTTGGGCCTTCTCACCAAGTTAGTGGCTGCTTTAGGACTGAATGGCAGCAGCAAATGCCTTTGAAGTCCACAATCCCAGCGTTTAACCATGTAACATCTCCTGGGCTACAGGCAAAGCTTTTCATAAACTCCCCAGGGTCAAACAACCTGCACCACTTCCTAAAGAACAAAGCATGTTTTATTTGCTTAAAATGCTATTTCCCCAACCTCAGGCCCTTCTTGCATTTAAATAATTTTACTTCATGTGTAGCCTGTATATACTCTTTAAGTCCCTATCTGCAAAGGAGTGGCACACCCAGCACATTCACTTTGGCGCACATTTTCAAAAGCAATGTGAAGAAGGGCTGCCCGAGCAGCCCCGTTTCTGAGGGTCAAATGTTCAGATGGCAAACACGCCCCATGTTTTGAAAATCAGGTATTCATAAGGAAGACAAGGTTCATAAAATCTTCTCCCGTCAAACAAAGATGTCAGCTAGCTGGGGAGATTGTCATGCATTTTTGAGCAATAAACTGAACATTTTAAATGAAACAGTTTTAGGATTATGTTATACTTTCTGTAGGGCTCAAGGCCTGAAGCTACAGAGTGTAAGAGGCATTTCAAAGCATTTTGTACTCCTGACTTGTCTCAACAGACTTTATGTTGTTGCTCAGTTTGGATTCTTTTAATGCTCGTGCCACTATTTTATTGTTAATTTTTCATGTAGTCCTAATTAGTCAAATGACCCATGGGAAAATCTGTTGATTACTTTATAACTCAGTTCAAATCTATTCTATTTACAGCCAAGGCCAAATTGTCCTGACATGTCATAGAGAGCATTTTTCCTTGATAATTTTAACAGTCTGAAATATTAATGAGATCCTAGTGAAAACCTACAGTAGTGTTTGTGGTACAGCTGTGTCTTCTACCAGATGTCAAACCAAATTCAGCTTATGTTTGCAGCTGCAGCCATATTAATTATGAAAGCATTGTACGCACTTCAGCGGAGTCACACAGGGTTGCATTTGCCTGCATTGTCTATACAACATGTTGTGGATATGGGGCTTCTCAGTGCAAAGAGAATACAAATTTTTTTAATGTTCCTCCTCGGAAGACAATACCTGGACTACCGGCAATACATGAAGACGACATGTGAAATCACACTGAAGGAAAAACTTAAGATATTTATAACGTGCAAATACCTTCATCCAGAAAATTTGAAAACTGCTTTTTCTTGCCTTCCTCCCCCCGCCCTCCTCTCACACACAGGCTGCAGATCATATGACCAAACACAAGCAAACAGGAAAACCCACGGCACGGTCCGGCCGTCACCACCACCCGGCTGGGCGGTGTCACGCCCCGGTACCCGCACAGCACAGAGGCCACGCCGCTCCCAAACCGAACCCAGGAGTTAAAAGAGGAACCCACAGGAAGCACTGAAAAAACTCCGCTCCCCGAGCAACGCTCCGCTGCACGCACATGCACTCGCATGCGGAGAGGGGTCCCGAACTGCCGTAGGAGACATGCTGAGGTTTATCATCCCTCCTGCCCAGGGTGGGGAAGAGATGAGGCAAAATGCTCTCCCCTGCCATAGCTGGGTGCCAGCGACTGTACAAACCTCGGTGGCAGTGGTCTCACCATCAGCTGCAGTATCCGTCTGCTCACTGTCAGTCTATTTGGTTAGACAAGTAACCGGGTCCCCACAGGAAGGCAGCAATAAAGAATAAACCCAGCTCATCAGTACACGCAGCTCACGCGGGGAATCGTTAAATTCAACATCCCTGTGAACTGCATTAGCATTGCTTTTCAAACCACGCACAAGTCAAAGAAGCAAAATAAAAATGCTATATTAGTAAACAGAACAGACTCAGAGGAAGACTCGAGGCGTACTGTACACAGTATATGGCTTTACTGGAACAAATTTATAAGCCAAACAAAACATTACCGGAAAAGTGTTATCTGAATAGCAGATTTTTTTTTCTTAAGAATGCCAGGTGGCTTCAAAAAAACTGTGTGGGGGGAGGAAAAAAAAAAGGCTATTATTTTCTAAACAAACTTTTCCTCCCATAAATTTTTTTTAAAAGAAAATCATTAATAAAATTTTTCTTCTGGCCAATATAGATTAATATGGTGGCTGACTTTTTATCTGGCGGGGGAAAAGATAATCTAATAATAAAAAAAAAAGGCTACTTGAACAGTCACCTGACTTTCAGCCCCTCATTTGTACAGAAGTTGTTCTTGTCTCCACGTTTATACACCGTGAGGCTGTCTGCATTACCAAGGAGTTCAAATAACCATTCCCCCAGCCCATCTACTGTCTGTCTGTGGAGTAATGGTAAGGCTCAGATCCCATTCGGTTCCAATAAAGAGCAGCTGATATTGTTAATGATAGTAAAAAGAAAGAAAACTGCCATTAAAAGAATCAAAAATACTTCTCATTCCATTTAAGAATATGGATGAAAGCAAGAAAAAAATAAAAGTAACTCCCCCCCCAACACTTACTAAGTACGGGTGATAAAAATGAAACAAAGCACAGCATTGCACAGACTCATCTATCCCTGCTTTGCTTGACACCATGAAGAACATTTTAGTGGAGAGTGCAAGTGTCAAGATTTAATAAATAGAGCGCCAAGCCTATGTTACAGCAGGCTGAGCAGAGAGCTCAAGTGACTATTTTTGATGGTATATAAGCTCATGAAAACCTAGTAAGTAAAGGAAGTGCTCCCTACTGCCCCAGATCGGCACATCCAAGTTGTTTTAACATTGGTGAAAGCTCTGGTTTTGATTAGTGACTTTCTGTGGTAGCCAGATAATCTAGAGTAACCCAGGCAGGTAATTTAAAGCTAGGACAATACATCTTATCCTCAAATCACATTTGTATGAAACAAGAGAAAAATACAACCTACTGGTGGATGGAGTATCAGTCTTAACTTTCGATTTCTTATCTTCTGTCAATTTCTGACAACTCCAATGTTTCATAAAACTGCTTTTTCATTGTTTTTTCATTCTCTATCCTTCCTTCCTTTGAATAATTTGTACTACTTGTATGACAGGCAGAAGAATATGCAGGCATTTTGCACTATTCAGTAAGTGCATGAATGCAAGTTACACACAATTTTTCAAGCAATAATCACTCCCTAGACAGACCAATTAATTTTTAAATGAAACTGTAATGCCAAAACAACCTACCTAGGTGGTCAAATTGCTTTCACTAAAGCATTAGAAAATTATTTATTAGTGAAAGATCTCACATCTTTATAACATGATAAGCAATTGTAAAGGTATGGCAACCTATATATATATATAAAAGTTATGCATTGTCACTCCTATTTAAAAAAACCCAACAAATTAATGAATCCAGGCATTTAAAAGGAATTAAAAGATTTATCTCAAGGCATTGTAACGCATGAGTCTGGCAAATAGGGTTCATTTATGAACCTGAAATTGGGAACATCAGGGAAAAGTCAATAGAAGTATTAGCTGCTATGGTACAAACAGAAAAGCTCATGAAATCTAAGGGGTGAGAGTCTGTCTCTGCACGGACTGCTCAAGGGTGAACAGAGCTCAACAAGGTATGAGGCCGGTTCAGAATACTGACTGTAGCCTTCTGCAATAGCTGTGTGCAATCTTTTATGAACTGGAGTGGGGGGAAAAAGGTTTCTGTTTCTTTAACAGCAATGAAATCCTAAATTCATAAATGACATAAAATTCGCTTTATTGGGAAAGACTCGTCTGCTAATAAGCCAATTAACAGCCATGGAGTTGAAATCGGCATTACTGAGAGTTACTTGAAAAGATGTGGGGTTAGCGCAGAGCAGGGAATGGCGAACTGAGGCTGAGCCTGGCAGGTCTCCTCCGGAGCGGAGGGCAAGACAGGTTGGGCTCTGCTCCAAGACAGGCTCTTGTGCAGCTGCTGGGGGGGCTCGTGGGCGGGTGAGGGATGGGGCAGGAAGGGAAAGCAGCTCTGTCCTGAGACGCTGTGGCTGCACCTCCTGTAACTTGTGACCGTAACTGCTGTGATTTGTTTTGGCAATGTAATGCAGACATGCCTGAGTTTGAAACATACTCTCATGCAATATTTTCAACAAGAAATACCCCCTGGATTAGGCACAAGTCTGTGTTGTCTGCCAGGAAGCACTGCCAGAGTAATCACCCTCACAAAAGAGCGACACTAAAAAGCCTATTTTATACGTTTGCATGATCAATACTTCCTAACTTCCCTAACAAAATGAAGTGCTCATTTCTGAAAGAGGAACAGACCAATGTATTACATAAACACTGCCTCATTATTGCCTCTGGAGCTGGCACTGTATTAATGCTGTTATTGCTATTAGATTAATCCAAGTACAGAGCTAATGCAAATTGAGACCTACAAGCTATCTCAAAATGAGGACACGAAATGAGACATTTTGGATGCCTTTTATCAGAAATTGCACACTATTATTTAGTTATTAGGCATCATAGAGCCAAAAGCATCTAAAGACAATGTTTTCACAAGATAAATTGATGCAACTTTTGGCTTTCCATAAAAAGGAAATGAAATCCTGCCCTGAGTCTTACAAAACCAACAAACGTTTAGCTGTGCAGGCTGGTTTATTGAAGATGACGACCACAAAGGCATCGACAAGTGGCCAAGACGGCTTTTTAAAACAGCCAACCGTTCTGCAATTATCTGATCTGGGTTCTTTTTTACAAACAAAACAAAACTGTATTTTTGCATTCGAAGATGGGAGGGCACAAGGAAAAATGAAGAAAAAATGAACTCATTATTTTACTCTGTCAACAAAGAATAACTAGGCACCAGCAAAAAGAGATGCCAGTTACTCTGTTACTTAAACAAGCAGATTCCTGTCTTTCTTCTGCATATATTATCATATCCACAGCTCCCAGAATTACTGTGGACTCCTACTGCAGCTGCTTTATCTGCCTGTGATAACCCTGGTGGCTTGAGGCATTAGTTTTGGCAGTGCTAATTGAACACTGCAAACGGGAACACAGCCCACATGGCATCCTCCCCCAACAGCTGACGAACAGCTGTCCCAATCTGACCTCTCACTAATATACTGGATTTAAGCAGGGGAAAACAATTTCATCCGCAGCAGAGATAGGATCAAGGCTGAAAATCCAGATCCAGGTTTCTCTGGACCAGAAAGCTTTTTTCTGGGCTCAGGTTACAACTACCTGCCGCTTGCAAAAACCTGAGTCACACGCTAAGATGGTGAGGATTTCCATTATTATTGGGTAGCTAGTTAAAGAAAGAAATGTAATGTATACACATTTGAATATATATGCATGCATATGCAATTATGCAGGAAATTGTACTTAATACCTGCTATTTAGATAAGTACTTTAAGCCTAGTATAAACTGATATGGGGGAGAAAAAGGTCTTAGTGGGTTCAGATACAATACTTCAGGAGCTGATCGGTGGCAATTTGTTTAGTGCAAGTCACTTTGCATCAGCTGACACAGTTCAAGCCACTTCCACACAGTGTTGTGCCTAACCCTGGGCCCCAAGCTGCACTCCCAACACGAGAAAAAAAAAGAAGAAAAAAACCCAAAACAACTCCCAAACAAAAAAAAAATCAAACCGAAACCACCCCTTCTAACATATCAGCACAGACAGAAATGAGGCTCTGAAAGTAGGACCACTATTGCAGCAATCTAACACTGGTTAGGACTGAAGCACTGAACACGAAAAAGAGTGTGTTCGATGCCGAGGTACACACCTCTTCCTCTGAACTGTCACTCAGGTCATTGGCAAGTGAGGCACTCAAGGAGGCCGCCTTGGGCTCCAGGTAGCAGAGGCACATAGCCAGAGGAAAGGAGAGAGTGAGGGCGTATGGCACTGAGAAAGAGGCAGAGAGCAGAAAGAAAAAAATGAAGAGGAAGCAAGGCACCAGGGACGGGGAGCGGATGGGAAGGTAGTGCTGCACGCTGGCAGGCAGGAGGTTGGTTTCGGAGAGGTTAGGGAGCGACAGGTAGCCGTCGTCATCCAGGAGGGAAGGAAATGACTCTGGAAGTTGCAAGGAGAAGGAAAACAACGTTCCGCCTTTGCCAGCTTTTTGCTTATAGCCGAAAGCCACGTCTTGCTCGGCAGAGCAAACTCGCCCCTTTCTGTCAGAGTCCGGCTCTGGCTCGCTGTGCTTTGAGGCGCTCTCCTTGGGCGCCTCAGAACCTAAGGACTTGGTTCGAGCGCTCTCCTTGCATCTCCTGCGAAGCTTTGCTGAAGATACATGGGGGCCAGGCTGTGAGGATGGTGAGGGCTGGTGGGAGTCAGTGCCAAGCAAAGGTGGCTGGTGACAGAGGAAGAGCAGCAAACAAGGCGCAAAAGCAAAAGGACAAAAAGAAAACTGTAATTAGTTAATTTTCTTCCGTGATGATAAATAATATATATATATAATTATATAAACAGTATTTTAACACCATAGCTTTCCACTAATGGTTAAATGGCACATGTTCCCATGCTGCACACCACAGGTATTACTGAAAGAGAGTTACAGCTTACAAAAGGCAACTTCTCCATCCAGCATTTGTCTAGTCATCTGCAGCAGGGGATTTACATAAAAACCTTCGCAGCCATATGTGGAGTTTCAGGTGCTGCCAATTTCCACTTACTGTAAGACTAGCTTCAGATCATAAGGAGCTTCAAACATGAAGTACACAGAGAGCAACAAAGAGAGGAAGGAATGTATTTCTAATACCAACACGGCTTGTGACAGCTCTCCTGCAGTCAGGAGGAGACCAAGTGGGGGCCAATTGCTTTCTATCTACACCTTGGAGAGCCTCAGCAGTAATAATTAAAACTCTAAGGATTTTAAGACTCCATGTGCACAAAATCCTCCATCACAATATTAAAAAAATGCTCAAATACAAGTCCTAAACCCAAATGAAACACATTTTGGTTTGGGGAGGGGCGCATGAATCAATATGTCAGCTGTTACTGACAGAAAAAACCCATACTACCTTCTATTTTGATACTGACCCCTGCAGCCATCTCCTCAACACAGCTCCCACCACCACCCAGGCTGGCCTCTGCCGGGCGCCCCACAGCCCTGCCCGCTGCGAGCCGGACGGAGCAGCAGTGCCAGGGGCTGTCCCCCTCCTGGTCACGCACCCCACTGCCCTCCTGCTGCCCCAAATCCCTTCAGCAGCAGGCTGAAAGATGGGAGCTGAGGGTTTTGGCTAGGCAGACCCCGTGCTCCCTCGCTAGGGATCTGAGGGGCGGCTGACCAGGCAGAGGTCTGAGCCCCACACAGCCACATCTCCGCATGGTCAAAAAATGTCTCTTTACCCATAGTAGAGTTAAAACATACCCAGCGCTTTTGTTAACAAATTTTACCACTATGCAAAGAATACTGGATATCAACAAGCAGAATTTGCTTCGATCCACTGCTTGTAAGGCATTCAGCCAGGTCATTTGAGGACAAAAAAATCAGCAGAAGGGAGGAGATTCAGCAGGGGGCTGACCATCACCTAACATGCTCCCGGTGAGAGCAGCCACGACTGCTCTGTAGAAGGACAGCAACCATCATCGCCACCAAAATACCCCAGTACAACAGACCTGCACACTGAGCTGAATTGGCATGCTGGCTCCATGACCAAACTCCAAGTGCCTGAACTGCTCCATCCACCAGGAACCTCCCTGAGGAGCTATAAAAGGCGTTTTAACTCCACTGCCACTCCCCAGCCCATAAAAGCAAAGTGACTTCAAAGCCAAAACAGCATTTGTTCGTAGAAGATGGTCCCGAATCTGAGTCAACAAATAGGATCCAAGTTTTAGACATAGCCTAACCTTTGCCACATATATTAATGGTAGGAATGGGATTTAAGCCCATTTAAGCAGGGAAGAGGTCCCTCCCCTCCTCTACATGCTTTGCTTCTCTCTTCTGTAACCAGAACAGATGAAAAAACAATCTACCAGTCCAGGCAATCTGTATCCCCGAGTTAAGCAACCAAACTTCAACTCCAACTTCAAACCGCTTTCAAATGTCTTCTTTAAGGGCTTAATGCAGTAAGCTCAAGTCAGAATTTAATGCTGATAGACTCATAGGACTTCATGTGAGTTAAATACACAGAACTTCTCATTGCAGTGTAAAGGCAAAAAAGCCAAAGTAAATTTATTCTTTGCTAATACAGACTATTTACTTACTGACATCTTTGCAGTGTTAATATTTAGAATAAATTTCTGGTACTTAAATAGATACGGATAAAGCAGAGGAAAACTGTCTTAGAGGAAAAGTTGAAAACCTACCTAGGAAATTTACATACCCTTAAATGGGAATTTGATTTCAAGTTTGTTCTGAGATCCTATTCTCTTTGTGATGAATGAAAGAGCTGTTGGCAGGTCCAGTGGAAGCGGGACTGAGATCTCTATAGGCTTACAGAACTGAAGCTGTATTAACGAATGGTTTAAACAGAACCCACCTCTTGAGTGAGGGCTAGAAATCATTCTCGTATGATTAAGTACTGTAAAAATACTCTCCTAAAATGTCTTTGGCTATTTCTAGCCATATATAAGGAACATGTGACCTTCAAAATGCAGCTGATCTCTCCATGACCTAAATTAACAAACACTTGGAACAGAATTAGTTTCTACTGGTTATTTGCTGCATATTTGATTTTTGTCAAGGTTTCTCCATGCAGAAACTAATAGAGTTTCAAGAAGACCCCATTTTTTAATGCTACGATTACAACACACACTTTCAAAGGAATTGTTTTTTCTCATCTGCAATTTAGAGTACTTCAATTTGTTTCTGATTTTTGGTAGCTTAATTGCAACTCTTTTTGAAGACTTGATCTTTTACCTATGTATCTCACTGTGGCTGTATATGATAATGCTAGTAGTTCAGGTTCTGACATTTGCATGCATGACAGTTTTGTGGGTGTGAAGGTATACATCAAGGCTTTTCCTCATAAATGAAAAGGGTCAATCCTACTTGTTTAGCAAGTGCATTCCACAGTATAATTTCTGAATGACATTCTAGATTTAATAATTCATATTCTGTTTTCTCTTCCTCAATGTAAAAGAAACAGAGAACACTTTACACCTGATCTTTTCTGATTCTACCTTATTTGTCTTCACTGTTAATTTCCAAAATTCAGTATCTTCTTTGTCCCCATTTGATTTACTGCATATTAAGGACTCAGTACAGCCATGTGTGCTCATGTATGCAGTGTCTGTGGGACTGAAGATGGTGACGGATGAAATTTAACAACTAAGCAGAGAATCATCAAGAAAAACAGTTTTCTTCAATGTAAAACTTCAAACAAGGGAAGCAAATGCTTTTGTGAGCCAAAAAGCGATTAAAATAATATATTAATACGCACAAGTTAATAGAGGAAAATGCTCATTGAAATATATGCTAGGAAACAGAGCATTATGAGAAGTAAAAAAGAAAAATATAATTGTTTAAAGCACAAGAGCTACACACAAGAACACAGAACTATTTTGTTGCCTTCTTGAAAAATAAAAAAACATCATGCCCATACCGAAGTCAAAATATGACTGAAGACCAAAGGAGCAAATTGTACGCTGCCAGGCTACTTCTGGCTACTAGGTAAAGAGCTCTTCAATGCTATGTAGAGAACACAGTTCTGATTGTTTATTAGATTTCAAAACACAGCCCAAGGCAGGAACTAACTTTTGCAACACCATATGAAATATGAAAGGACTATAAAAATACCGATTCAAGACATATATACACACACATACATACACCTGTGCATATTCCTGTTTCCTTTCATGGACTAAATATCTCCTTCCATCCTTCCTCCCTCCCAATTCTGCATTTCTCTGAGCGCTCTCCAGCCAGGTCAGTTTAATACAAACCCCTCAAAACGCTACCTTGGTGTCATGGCGTACTGCCGAGACTGGGGTGACTTCCTCTGCTCTTTTCTTTTTGCCCTCTTCATCATCTTTCTCTTCTTCTGCCTTTTTCTCTGGAGTCACAGTGGTTATCAAGTTGGTCTGAGAGATGCCCTTTGTTGTGGCGTACTGGCCAGTACCAACCTCTGCAGCAGACACAGAATCCTTCATGTACATTTCATGGTTTTCATTCACTGATGCTAAAAGCAAATATTTAAAGAGGGAAAGTCTGAAATAGCTTTTGCTGAGAAGCTGCATAAAATTAAAAAGCTGCGTTAGTAAAACATTTAGGATATTGCTGAAAGCACAACTATGTCATGTTTCAGGAAACCAGAAGCATGTGCACACATTTAAATAAACTGTTTACTTGAAATAAAGCTTGTAGCTTTTATAGGCATAAACATATATTATGGATGTGTATACACACATTACTGTAGCTAATGTGCGCATTACACAGTTGTTAAGTGTTAGCAAGCCATTAAAAGTGCTACCGTAGTAAAACATCAGAAAAAAAATCAATGTGTTGCCACAGTTATCAGGCAGGAAACATAAGGAGAGCCAGCTATGACATCAGCCATGGGGGTGGAAGAGGTTTTTTAGGAAATCTGTCAGAATAACAATGCAGATCAAATGCATGGCAAGTAACATGCTACATTACAGGAAATGACAATATTGATGTAACACAGACATAATATCTGAGAATCAAGAAATGAGATCTTTGTAATACTGAGTATTAAAGTATGCCAGTTAAGTGAGCTCATTATCCCCAAAAATTCTGGTAACTGATGGCATTCAATTCAGTGGACCAAACCTGAGTATTCTAGGATGTAAATGTTTCACAATTCAGCAGACATATATATGTATATATAAATAACTTTGAAATTAATAGTAAATTTACAGACAGAATGTAACCAAAACATTAATATATGTACCCAGGCCCTGCTGTTTACTCCTGCTTAACTAATTTCTATCTCAATAGGACTATTCAAATCGATAAAGTTACCTGCATCTGTAACAAATGACAGCGCTGAGATCACAGTGTAATCGTGATGAAGAATGTTACAGCCACATTTGTGTTATAGTAATATTAGTGAAGAAATCATAAGCACTGATTAAAAAAATCTCTTTTCCCCATTTGCACTTAGGCAAATTAATGCTGTAAAAATTTTGTAGAGTCTAACAAATGCTGGGGAAAAGCGTTTCAGATATCTTGTCTCTTGGGGACAAGCTTAGGAGGCGGCTCAAAGCAAAGGGAGTAGAGGGAGACATTGTATTGAGATGTTACAAACAAAATAACGCAGAAGGATAATATCCGCTCTGAGACACATGCACAGCAATCAGGTCACCAGTTGCTTGGTAACGAGCAAGAAGCACATCAGAATTAGAAGATTCCAAAATAATTAATGACAAGCAGCACCTTTAGTGGGAGAAAAGAAGGCTTGTCACTAGTACTTTTAAACCAAAGCTTCTGCCACTCCCCACCATCAACTGTATTCACTGCAATTTGTGATACTGTGAAGAAAAATTTACCTTTTGGTTTTTTTAACTGTAGCAATTCTAAATTTAGTTTCAGTCTTTTTTCTTGCAAAAATAAACTACAACCTCTTTTTGCTCAATTTGCTCAATAGCTGATAACAGTAAGAGCTGATGAAGTAGCTGAGACTGTGAATCACACATTGGTTTAACCCCAGGGAGCAGCAGAGTTCTGACCTCCATGAACCACAGAGAAAAAGAGGAGGAAGAAGAATGTGCTATTAACCTGCGTATTTTATTCTCCACCTCACACCTTCAGAAATCATGTATAGAAAAAGCCTGTTAGTGCTGATCCAACTGGGATGTGAGGTAATTGGAAACATGTGTTATTAGTCAATCGAGGGAAATTACTAATTTATAAATTTTAACATAATCTTAAATGAAAAACCTGCATAGGAAAAAAAAGCCACATTAAACCAAAACCCAACACTCATGCAAACCCTGAAAAAGCGTTGAAGTCTGACTTGCTCAGGCTGGCAGGTCCAGGTGCCCTGTCCTTCCCCAAAATGGGGCAGTGCTTTGCAGGTGTGAGGCCAAGGAGAGAGGCCACGTGAAGAGTGGGCTCCCAAGGACCTCCTGCAGGCACTCTGTAACGATGGCAGCAGTACATTTATCTCTGCATCCTCCCCTACCCCTGTAGTGAACGTGCAGGTACTGAGAGCCTCCCCTCAGCCGAAGCTCCAGGAGATGAGATGACAAGAGGTTTATACCTAATCTAAAGCACTGATGATAACTTTTGACAAAGTCAACTGAGAGGACCTTACCCCCATCTAAGCTGCGAGACATAGTGTAACGTTTACTAGAAGACCTCTCAAAGTAGGGTGCGGGACGGTCTATGAGGGCGCTGGCTCTTCTCGTCTGGGCCTGCGTCCGGCCGCTGTAACGAAACTTGGAGCCCAGTGTGAGGAACTTCTTTGGAGGCGCTTCTGGCAGCAGGAGCCTAAAAACACATCAAGCAGTGCACCTGTTACTCCTCCTCCTCCAAAACCCAGTCCACTATTCCTGCAGAGAAGCAAAGATGACTATTGGCTATCACTCTCCATTGTAACCTGTGCCTCACAGGTCTGTGGTTAAAAGGGAATCAAAGGATGCCCCTTGTACCGCCTGACGAAATCGCTTGCCTAACGCATTTCAAGAGCTGAGTTCTTCCTAACAGGCAAGAATTACTCAGTCCCTTCTGGTTTGAAAATCAAGTTTATTATTTTCTCATCACCAAAACTAAAAATAAGGTGTTCCTTCTATCAGGGACCGCAGTCTGGGCTGGAATACAGATACATCTCTTATACTTCAAATTCAACATGGTGCTGCTGTGCCGGGGACATGGGCCAAAACAGACTTCCAGTGAATGCTGGGCAGCATTCATTCATAGGGCCACAAATATTTTTTGTGGTTGATCCTTCCCCTTCTTTTATTTTGGCTATGGGAGTTTGCTGAAGAAGCCATTCTCCTGCCATGAAGTTCCTGCCTTAGACACTGATTTTGGATTAAAAATCAGAAAACACACAAAAAAATGTTTACTCAATTTCTTTTTACATTTTTTGCTGCTAAGACTGCACTTCATGTGTGAACATACAGACAGCCTCTCAAACATCTTGAAGGGGCTGGATGCCCTTTTACACCATGGAAAATCTCACCGTTTTGGGTTTCCACTGTCAAGTATCTCTTTGCTGGCTACCTCAGAACAAACTAATTACAGTAGTTATTCTGCTATTCCCAAACCTTTCTCAGGTCTTCTTAGATGTCAAAAACATAGCTGCAAAATTTCTCAGCAATACAAAAATTACAGCTACAGATTCAGGATTCTGGGTGACCAAAAATACACCACTGACTACTGTCTGCATCTCCACATGCAATTAAATAAAAATCTCTGTCTTTTTTAAACCTCTTACCCATATTCCCTAGTAACTTTCCATGTAAGTTGTTCTCCCTATACAAGCACATGTGCCAAAGTGCAGTAGAGTCCTTCATCTCTTTAATTATAGTGGCTGATAATATCATGGCACAGATAAAGCAAAACAATGATTAACTGGTACCATATGGTGATTTTAAACATTCAGTATCTATCTGAAACAGTATGATAATTTGAGTGAAACATTTCAAATTTTGAAGAGGCAATAACCTTCCCTTGTCTGCTCAGAGATACTTTGTGATCAAAAAGACGACTAGATTTGAAGGGGTTTTCTGCTGACAAAATTGGGCTTTTCTGTTGTGTTTTATATCAGACCTTTAGGAAAAGAAACCCACATACCTGAAAAACGTATGGTGTTCAACACACACTTTCCATAAGCGCTTTGCAGCACGATGATTTGGCAACTTAAACCCAATTGTGCTTTCAAACTGCTCAAACTAGGCAGGAAAAAAGAAAAAGTATGTATTTGATGCTGCACATTCATTTTTGGACAGTGTACACAGGTTCACCTTCATTTCTTCCATCTAAATCATTTAATTGCAAGGATGAATGTACATGCTCATGTACAACCACGTATATACACACTGTACTGACCACTCTCTGGAAAGGGAGCTGTGAGTGATAATCAATGACAACCTCTGAGGATCAGTTTTTGCAGGAAACCCAGATAATGAGCAAGAGGTTTTTGATGGTGACAGTGGTGTTCTATGCTCTGTTGTAATAAAGAGATCAGTTAAGACTTGGGAGACTTCTGAGAAAAACATCATTTAAGTGTTTTAACCCTGTTGTTTTAACTTCACCAGTTTAAACAACTGTGGGAAGCCTGATAATAGTCTGGAGGGGAGCAACAGTCCCCAGGGACGGATCTGGTCTTACACAACCTTAGATTAAGGAGATTTACAGTGGAAGAACTACAGTTAGTAAATCATAGTGTTTTTTACTAATTTATCTCCTGGGGAGGATGACGAAAAGACAGGTAATTGAAAAGAGTTGGCTGGGGATACTAAGAGACCTTTCTAGGCTGTGCTGCAGATTTATATATTCCAGATGCAAAAGCTGTGCCAGCTGCAACTGCTGTTAACATGTTGATGGCTACATGCGGATAGCTGAGTAGGTGAAATGGTGTTGCTGCAATCAGGGAAATGTAGGCAGAAGGGCATGTGTAAGGAAGCCTGGATACCTACAGGGAGCTGACAGGGAGAAACAGGGCAGGAAACAGCAAATAAAGATGATATGTGGCACGTGGGATGGTGAACCACATTATCATCAAATGTGATTTGGAAAGAGACTGCATTGATTATTTTGCATAAGCAGCTATGACCTGGTCACAGGATGCTACGTACCATGACCAGCAGAGCTCAATAGGGCTTCAGTGGTGGGAAGCTTGAGTGCAGGCATTGGGAACATCAGTGGCTATTCGTTTGTTTCTTAAAAAATTCAAACTCAAGACTAGGAAGTTGGTTATTAAAACTGTGTCTGCTGAGAAGCAGGAGGCGTAGGTTTGTGTATTTTGTTTTTGCTTTAGGACTCTAAAAAAACCCCAGGCCCTGGGGCCAGTGGTGGGACTCTAGAAGATTTCCCAGGTCACTTATGAAGTCAGTACTGGAGACATTGGCTTGGGACTCCTCATTGCCATACTGCAGTAAGGGAGAAGGGCCAGGCCTCACGCGGGTGATTTCTGTTTTGCTATAGAGCCCCACCCTCTGAAATGGGTACGGGTTTTTCATCTATCACAGACCAATTGTTGCACCACCACTTAACATGGAGACACTCCTTCACCCATGACGATCTTGAACTCCTCCTGGGATTTCTGCCCAACACATTCTATGATTTTTCCTCAGATTTATTAACTTATTTCTGGGCTGGAGCACACTCAGCTCATGAGGTAGGTATTTGCTGTGCATCTGGCTGAGCCACGAGAGGGCACTCACTGTACGAGATTTCACACCACCTTGTGCAGAGCCACACCACCAGCTCCTGAAGGCCTGGGAGGTCTAGTGCCTGCTGCTACCAAAAACGCTGCATGATGGATGCTCGGCTCCAGTCTTAGCAGTCTCTGGATTTCTACCCCGACTTCAAATGTACTAGCCTGATACGCTTACAAAATTTGGTATGGCCTACCTACATCTCTTACTGGGTAAGATGAATAGACACTAATACACAATATGACAGTAGATAACAAGCACTCCATGAAAAAGCAGTGTTACTTAAATTCTCAAAGTACTCATAATACAGATGAGCTTTTTACATGCAGATGGCCATATTTACCCGTTATGTTAGTTCATGGATAAACAGAAAAACACCAAAGAAGATTTTACCTGTATTTTAACTAAAGTGTTTACCTAATCTTTCCTAAGAAAAATCAGCACAATTTAAAAAGTATAAATTGAGAGGAATGTTAAAACACTTGCAAGGCATGACAAATCAACAAATTAAGGCGAATACGATGTTTTAAAAGGTTCATTCACTAAAGAGTGTCAAGATGCCCTTACCTCCCCTGGCCGGATTTTGATGTAGAAGTTGTTCCTCTTGTAGGAAATTTTCAGAACCTTTGGCCAGGCAAATCTATTTATTCTGAGTCTGTCTCGATATATTAAGAGACCACTTGCACAAACTCCTAGCATGATTTCCACTCCTTCAGAATCCTGGAAAAGCAAGCAATGCACTTGGGTTGAATATTTCTCTCCTTACATCCTACAATACTACAGATTCTTGGATACTATGTTTGTATCTGAGCTACGTCTTTTTAATGCATCAGCCGTAGTGACCTGATTTCTGAGAGCTACCCCCCTCATTGACTGCATTCATGCAAGTAATAGTAAGGTTGGGCAGGGTGAGAGAAACTGCGTGCTGCAAATGTTTCCTTATATTTTAGAACGACTGTGAAAACATGGGGGCAATCTTAGACGTTATTAAAAGAATGATATTAACCATATAGCAAAATTTAATTAGCATAATAAAAAGAAGTGTTATTAGCATAAATACCAGATTGAAAGTAAGTAGGACAGCATACAAATTTACTTCTCCCAGCATCACTCATCTCCATGACTAAGCCTTGTGAATCCTTAGACAGGTTTTTCTTCTGTAGCTTGTTCTCTTGGCTTTAGTTGGTTTGCTAGTTTCTCTAATGCTGTTGTGCCTGTGCTCATCAGTATTTTCACTTTGAAATGACCAGCAGGCAGAAAGTTGGGCATTTGGATCACAAAGACTCTTTTAAAAGTGAGAAACTGTACCTGTGGTATAACCCGTGTTTGACAGAGAAGCTGTAGGTCTGACACATTAGCACTACCAAAGATTTGACCATAATCTTGTCAGAATATACCCATAAATATGTACTTTTTAAAAATAAGAATACATTTCTCTTTCCTTTAGAAGCCTTCAAATAGTCTAAACCAAAACTTCACTGTTTGCTATCACCACCAGCCTGTACAATTCTGGGGTATTTTTCATTTAGTGAAGTACTAACACTGCCACAGAAAAGGATCCACCTCAAAGCACAGCATTCTTCAGTAATTATTTTACAGTAACTTAAATTTACAGAAGTCTGATCAAAGAAGCTATGAAGATGTCACCCTATGATAATAATGAAATGAACTCATAATCTTCCTCTGGTTTTCCTGACAAGCCATCTTTTAGGCTCACAGTGAAAATCTGATTACATTTTAAGATGAACACAAAGGCACGCACGGTCAGTCATGATGAAAAGGCTGAGGCACAGCTTGAAATACAAGGTAAAAAAAAGGTTTTAAAATCAGAAACACAACATAGAAATAATAGCACAAAGTCACTCCAGTGTTGGAAAAGACACCAACAGAGGATGTATGTTCCAACAATTACAGCATCATCCCTTAAAGGTAGATTTTTTTCTAAATAAAGCTCTTGTGTAATAACACTGTCAGGTACTACAGAAGAGACAAAGCTATTTTTTTTCAGTATACTTCAGTATCATAGTTTCCTAAACAAAGAATAATGTCTAAATACAGTGAATATACTGTATAAAAGAAAGTCTCATTGTCAGAAATCCCGCAGACTGGTAAAATGCACACATGCTCACATATCACATATAGCTGCAGGTGCAAGGGGCTCCTTTTTGTAAACTTTCTCAAAAACTTGTTGAGAAATGCCTTTTTTCCTCATTTTCACCCTTGCAGCAGACTTAAGTCCATTCCAGACTTCTGTTACTTTTCGGTCTCAGAGACTGGTTTTCAATGCAATAGTGCTGGTGTAAAATGAAACCCGAATAAAAGAATTTGATTTTTTTCAGGAGTGATGTCGTTGCACAAAACAGAAAACTGTCAGCTGCAACATCCGAAGCACGAGACACTGAGCTGCACATCCCTGCAGCTCTGCATACGAATGGGGGACTTCAGCGTGGTGAGAGCCTAGAGGGCAAATCTGTCTATTTGAACACGTTTTTTGTTGTAGCCTTGTGTTGGACAACTAGTTCTAACAGCAGCTGGTGAGTCCAGCATCTGTTGAATACCTAAGACATTGGCACAGCCTTAATGAATTGACATTTACACAGAGACATCTGCCACGGCATGACTTCAAAAAGGCATCCACAGAGATACTTGTCCCCTAGCCTGATGCCATCAAGCCTCACTGGCAGACCTAATTAAAACTAAACATTACTTCTCGCTCAGAGTCTACTTTTCCCACCTTCAGCTCAGTTTCCAAGATTACTGTTGGGTTTCTCAACCTACAGACAAACACAATTCAGTTACCACTGCAAATTTTTTTCATCAAAAACATCATTTTAGAGTGGTATCAACTTGTCTACCTAGTCTTCTTGCTCTGAGACTTTCCATATGAAAAATGGAAGAGTAAAACTGGATACTAATATTATTTTTTTAAAATATATTATAACGGGGTATCCTATCTTAAATTTCACAGCCTTTAACCAATATCCAAAAAAAACTACCTAAACTTTAACACTACGCTATGTTAAATCTTCACTGACAACGCCTGTCATGTATTTAGAATAAGAACTCACTTTGTTGCTGTTTTGCAGATTTCTTTGTTTTGGACAAATGATGTTGAAAACAAGCTACTGAGCGACATTCACCATTTCTATCTCTGCTTCAAATGTGCCTCAAGATTTCGTGCCTATCTGCAAGACACAGGGAAGGCAGCGACATGCCTCCTGGTGGAGTGCTGCCCATTGAGCCATACCCAGATTTTTCATTTTCAGTGAAGGCAATTTACAGAATACAAAAGACTGCCTTGAATTCTGTAACACACATGCACAGCTCCTACAAAATGCCCCAGGGACAGGGCTGCAGGCCCTTTCAAGATCCAAGCTGCAAATTTATCTTGGTTCTTGAAAGGATCTGCTGCAGCACAGAAATAGGCTGACGAAAATTTGACCTTTACAGAAAATGCAGTGCTCTCCATAGCTCAGGAATCTTTGTTCAGCACTCATTTGCCAAGAATGCTTGCTAATTCCAAAGATGTTAAACCCCATTAGCCTTACTTTGAAGAGTGAAGAAAGAAAGAGTAATTATTTATTTGGAAAACAAAAACATGAAAAACCAAAAAACTAGGCAATGAACACAAGGCTGGTAGGTGGCTCTCCCAAGACACAATAAGAACGGCCATGTTTTATTCATAACTTAAGCTGTCGATGATTAGAGAAACTACTTCATCATGGGAGAATGTTTCCAGCAGAATTACTGCCCTTCCAGTCAACTGCAGTGACCACACTTCAGAAGACAGAAAAGCCACTGTTTCCTCATTACTATCATTCAGATTAGGTTTCCAGCATAGCTAAATAATTGCTTTTAAATTCTCTGCTGTGTTAGAAATGATCTGCTTATCTAGTTAAGACACCATAGCTGGTCTTATTAAATTGGAAAATGTAGCTCAATGAAGTGACAACTGATCAGTCACTCTCTGGACAGCTTCTAATACCATTCCTCATTACTCCATCCATTCAATATTTCCCCAAAGGATTTAGTTGTTTAATCAACAGGAAAGGTTGATATTCAGTGGTTGATACAATCTTTGAACCTATAGGCCAAGTTATGTTACAGTAACAAGATATATTTATGCTTGTCCCTTAAGTCACCTTTCCTCATGTTGACACGATTTATCCCACAAAAAGCCTGTCTCAAAACATTATGACAGAATAAATCAGGGAGTCCATACAGATTCAAGTATTATGCCACAGGAGAAAGATGACTGGTGAAAGAACGGGAGCACATACCTTGGCATGATGGAGATCTACTCCATACATTGATAGTTTTTTGGCATTCTCTAGGAAATGCATCTCAGCCTCTGCAGGTGTCATTCCCCTGAGAAAAAGCAACCAATTCTGGCATCAGTGTTAGGGAAACAGAATCAGAAATAAAATCCAGCAGCAGAAAAACATTTTCAGCTTGTCAGAACTATAGATGTACCAGCTTAGGTAGCTGGGTACCTACCAGCGCCAAACCTCCGGTTCAGACCCTGTTATCCCACATGCTGCAAAGCTTTGTTTAACCAAAGACATGAAAAGGAGTCTTGTCCGAAAGATATTCTAACTAAGTATATCGCAGCAAATTGTAACATTTCCTGATGCACCAGGATGGTACCTGAAGGCAGGCTACAGCCGACACCAATGCGCTCTGCCTACCTGTGGCTCTTGTGCAGCTCGATCACTTTATCCTCCAGCTCTTTAGTGTGATTTGGCGCAAAGCGAAATTCACTGATGTAGTCACTGCCGTATTCATCGGGGTCGTAGTCACCGAGCTCTGACTGGACCGTGTAGGAGCCCAGCAGGGCCAGTGTGACGAACGAGCAGGGCAGCCGACCCGACACGATGTCATCTCTCAGCTGCAAGCAGAGGTAGTACCTGCACGGGAGCACCAAGGTGGCTCACAAAGTGCTTCTTCCACTGCTGCTCCCAAAAGCAACACTGCCCAAGCACTGGCAAGAGGTCTCAGTTCCTCTACTAATTTGCATACAGCTCCCAAGCCTGAAGCTTTTCAGGCATTAACAAGGATAATGGTAATTTTGGGAAAAAAACGCTAGATTTTCCTAACTGATGTGCAGCAACGCCTAATTTATCTTTATAAAGCGGCATGGAGGTCTCTTAATAAAACTTGTTATTACCTTGTTTAGTAACCTAGATGGAGAATTATCCATTAAGCATACCAGGTTTCTATCAAAAATCACTGAGATATAGAGTAACCTGATAATTCTTTAAGGGGCAAAAAGAATTAAAACCCCCAAATACTGCTCTTTAAGGGGTAGCTGAACTCCAAGCCACTCAAAAAGCATATGTGATCACTTTAGCAAACTGTTCTGTTTTCTCAGAAATACATTTAATCAGTAAATGCTGTTAAAAACACATTGACAAGCAGTGCAAGGGATCACCAGATATAAGAAAGTCAAAAAAAGTGAAGAAGAGCGTTAGTTCGGTGGTGAAAGCACAGAATTCCCAACTGAGATTTGAGGGCAACAAGACCAAAAAAATTGCAGCCCTTTCTTCTGGAAAACCTCTGCTGAAGTGTGAACTCGTGGTACACTGTCATTCTGAACAGTGTCTACCACAGGAGACCTCTGATCTAAGCCAAAGGCTTCATGCTACCTTAAAAGCTCTAAGTAGTCCACAAAGCAATGAAAGGCAAAAATATCCACAGGCTGCAAAATGTAATGGGCTAGGCAACAGGTTGCTGATGGCACAAAACTCAGCATGGCTCAGAATTTTCCCTGCTTTATCCAAGGAGGAAACCAGGTGAGGGTTTTTTTTGGTTGTGGTTGCAATTTGAATACAAAACCAGAGAGCAGAGGGCAGCCATCCATCACCACCCTGTTCCCTATACCATGCACATCAATTGCTTACCTCATCAAACGACATCCAAAATTTACATGCATGCTTATTCCCATCCTGCTTCTTTCCTTTCATAGTTGTGATTTTACTTACAATAACACCTGTTACCACTGGTAAAAATGGGCATAGGCCAGCTTTGAGTGCTGGTTTTGGATGGTGTTGAGTTATTCACTTCATAGTAGCCGGTATAGCACTATGGTTTGAATTTGTGCTGGAAACAGTGTTGATAACACAGGGATGTCTCCGATACTCCTGAGGAGGGCTTTACACGGCGTCAAGGCTTTTTCTGTTCCTCATCCCACCCCACCTGTGAGGACACTGAGGCACACAAGATGTTGGGAAGGGACAGAGCTGGGACAGCTGACCTCAGCTGACCAAAGGGATATCCCAGAACATACAGCATCATGCTCAGCACATAAAGCTGGTGGAAGAAGAAGGAAGGGAGGGATGTTCGGAGTGACTGCGTTTGTTTTCCCAAGTCACCACTGGGCACGATGGAGCCATGCTCTCCTGGAGATGGCTGAACAACTGCCTGCTCATGGGAAGTGGTGAATGGGTTCGTTGTTTTGCTTCGCTTGTGTGCACGGCTTTTGCTTTGCCTATTAAACTGTCTTTATCTCAACCCATGAATTTTCTCTCTTTTATCCTTCCAATTCTCTCCCCCATCCCACCAGCTGGGGAGTGAGCAAGCAAGTGGCTGTGTGGGGCTGAGGTGCTGGCTGGGGTTAAACCATGATGATTTGTGAAAATTAAAATAAAATCTCAGGAATACACATATTGGAAAAGTTGAGGTTTAAGGTTAAATTATACAAAAGTCTTCTTAGCTCAGAGGATAGACACTATTCACAGTGTCTTTTCTGCCAATGCTTGCATATTTTCCATAAACATGTAAGAGAAAGCAAGCCAATGGGAATACAAAACATTTTCTTGGATAACTGGAGTGTAAGAGCTACTACGAACAGCTTTTAAGACTGTTCTAGAAAGGTATTTAATGTTTTAAACACCTGGTAATATCTTCAGATAGCTGGGCAGGGTCTGGAGGGTAGAATTTCACATTAAATGCAAACTGCCAAGCACCACCTGGAAAAGAACACAGATTGACTGAAAGTACACTGTAAGTTCAAACGGAGATGCTCATGCTGTTCAATTGACTGCAGACTTAAAAATACCCTAGCCAAGCAATTCATAAGAAAATGATATAGTACCTTCTTCCCATCCTTGGGAAAAAGTATTCATTTTGTTCTGAAGATACTACTCTCCCAGTTGCAGTATCAGAGCAGATTTTACAGCTCTTCTCTTATTTAGCAAGATTTCCACTGAAGCAAGGATCTTAAGGGAGCAGTAATTTATTACACTAAAAAATCCCACCTTAATCCAAAAAACCAAATTTACTGGAATTAACACTCTGAAAACACAGCCTATGTAAGTTTTAAAACCAACAACCCAAAGTACAGAGGTGCTGGAAACACTGTCTGGAGCGGGGTGATGTGCCGAGGTCTGGCTGCCCAAACCAGCTCACAGCATCCTCTCAGAGTGCTGCCTCAGCACATAGCTCCCGTCTCCAGCAGACATATATTATCATGCAGACTAAACTGCAAGGACAAACACAGAAAGTATGACTGAAAAACGCTGGGCAATTCTTACTTAGTTATTTCACTAAGTCCAGGTGACCCACGGGTTGGATATTGGTTTGCATTACCAGTTTCTGATGTCTTTTTTTACTGTTACCTTTGAATGATGTGTTAAGAAAGAGTTAAACATAGTACATAAATATAAAAACTATTCTGAAAAAGGGACAGCTTATACCAGCACATGTGTTGAATGTAAATAAAAAGCAGTAAGAAAATCCTAAACTACGATGTTCTTACAGGCAACAGGGTGTTTTTTCAGTAACAAGACTTTTCACCAAGGCCTCTGATGTGGTATATACCTCTTAGATGTACTTCCACCACATAAACTACAGTATTTCTGTAGTCACGAAACTAAAACTACAGCAATGACAGTTCTGTTCTCTGAAATGCATTGATGTCAAAGTACGAATCTAACTAGAAATAAATAGGTCTCTTGAAAAGTCTGTATTGGCCATGTAATGATGAAGTGTTTGCAAACACTGTTAAAAAAAGGACTCCTGCTCACAAACTTGACAGGGTAGGGCTTTCCCATGATCTTCAATTCAGGGGCACCTTGTGCTTAGGCATGTCCCGAAGAGTACCAGGTTTGAAGGTGTTATTTCGTGCGTTTTTCAGTAAGACAACTTATCTGTTAGACATGTCTGTTTGCCTGGAAATACTGTAGTTGTCCTAATTGAGTCTTTGGGAGTATTTACTCACACAGAAATTTCAGCCTCTGCAAAGCCCCACCCACTTAGGTCATCCACGCACATAAGAAAACACAATATGCAGGAAGACTTTTACCAGCAGGACTTCACCTCTCGGTGACTTTTGGGCTTCTTGATTTTAGAAACTTTTCCGCTCTTTTGGGCCATAAAAGCTGGTGGAAGGAAGATTTAGCTTCCAGTAAAGAGTGGATCAGCCCCAAGTGGACCTGGCACTGCTAGGTTAAAGGCTGAACTCGATCTCAAAAGTCTTTTGCAACCTGAATGATTCTATGACTCTATTTCTAAACCACTGGGATGAAATCCCTGTGGTCTGCAGTGGAATCATGGATATTGGAGTGTTGTACAACACCAATCATCATTTAGCAGGATTATGTGGTATGTGGTTTGGAAAGTGTCACGGTGAACAGCCCTATTTTTCCACCGCTATCCTGTTCCAAAGTTCTGGGGTAAACTGCACAGAGCAAGCAAATTATCGCTGTCATCTTCTGCAAATAAAACTGTCCCCCACGTCAAGTCCTGGACAAGACTCTTCTGCCCTGGTTAATCTCTTGCTGTCACAACCTTTCCTTGTCTATCTCATGGCCTGGGTGCATACTAAATGCATTTCAAATCAGTGGTGTTGAGCTGAGCTGCTTTACTTTCATTGACTACCAGTTTAACCTTACTCATCAAGGTCTACAGTACCTTCCCCTACAGATTCATCTTCTCAAGAGATTAAAAAAGGCAGTTTTTAATTAATTTTTATTGTAGATCACTTACTTTTAATGAAAATAATACTAGTGGAAAAGTACGGTTGCTCATAGTAGGTGGGGAAGTTTTCCAGCCAGTGTAAATTAACCCTCTGAATCTTGGGAGAGGGAAGTGATTCACTTGCTGGGCCTAACCCAATGAAAGTGAGCTTCCAAACATATTTGCTTGTGAAAGCACAAGTGCTAGAAGAGAATATTTACAAAATGTGCAAGGAAAAGAAATTACTTAGGCTTTCCTGCCCAAAGAAGTTACACAGAGAAACATTTCATCAATATTAAAAGTGATGGGAAAAAAAAAGGGCAGGTCCAATTTTGAGCCTAGCAGTCTTGATGAGGTTTTCCTTCAAAAGGTTTTTGAATTTCTAATGTAGCAGATGTCTAAATTTAACAACTGAGATTTGTAAAATATTCATGTGAAGCAGAAAATTGACTGATTCTCTGTGAACTGAATGGTCATTATAGGAGGAAAGTTCAGACTTAGGAAATGCAGGAAGGAAATGTATTTTAGATAGAGTGCTATCTTTGCATCAGAGAAGTGTTTCAGCATGGAGCACAAGCAACGTTTCTGGATATGATATAAATATCAGTAACGCAAAGAAGTAATTTATATATGCGGCCTAGTCCCTAAGGTTACATTGCTTAATGTCAAACTTCAGCTTTTTGCGTCTCTGCAAATGTCAAGTTGTTTTCAGCAATGCAAGTTCATGTGTTACAAGCCTCAGCAACCTCCTTCTCTCACTACAGGGTAAAATCCCTCTGCCTCCCGCAGCCCAGCTTGGTGACACAGGGCTCCTTCACAAACAGTGACGGCAATTTAGAAGAAGAGACTTATTGCACGTAGATTTTCGGGGGGCCAGATGCACCAGAATGAAAGTTCTTCAGACCACCTGAAATAAACATGCAAACAGTGACAAACTTACTTCGGATCTGCTTCTTGATTTCCTTGGCGGGGTCCAACCAATTCTGCAAAGAAAATGTTTCCTTTTTTCCATTTGAATTACAAAACACAATAAACATTATTTTTAAAACAGTGCTATGAGTCAAAGCTAGAACATGCAAAGGTCTGCCACCCCTTTCTCCCTGGAGCAGCAGTACGCAGGGGTAAGAACACTAGCTTTCAAGATGTGCCCTGGGTAGAAGCAGGACTTTTATTAACCTTTCCAAGATATTGAAGGGCTAAATGGTTTGAAATAAAAACCCAAAGAAACAGTAATCAGTAAAATAAATCCGCAGAAATCTTTTTCCAGAATATCTTCTGCAAAAATTAGATTCTAAAAGCTTGTTAGGAAGGGGTTTTTTTTTTGTTTGGTTAGTTGTTTTTTTTCTCTAATCCTGGAAGGGCTGCAACACCCTGCTAGAGCATAAGAAAGTGCGGCGTAGGGCACTGCCCCATTTGCAACCTGGCGTGGTCAAAAGGGGGTCCCCGGGGGCAGAGGGTGCATAGAGGGGAAACAAGAGGCAGAACCACAGCATCGGGGCTGCCCCCACCCATGCTGCACAGAGTCCGGTGACTAGACAAGACTAATTCCCTGCTGAGGAGGTGGAGTATTATCATGGTGATGTGTTAGCCCTCCATGGATGCCAAGGAGCAGATGAAATTCCCCTGCAGAAGGTGCACAGCAGCTTGAGGTCTCTTAGTGCCATCGCTGGCTTGTCCTCTGACAGGATCAAATTAATGTTTTAATCATCGCACAGCCCAGAACAAAAAGTTCGCTTTCCCTAGGAACGTTTTACCAAAACAAAGATAAACATATCTACCAGAGAAAAAAAAATACTAAAAAAAATAAAAATAAAAAGCAAACAATCCCCCCCCCAGACCAAAACAACCCGTCTGCAGCTGTCCAAACCCAGTCTGTGGAGCAAAACATGAGCCTGAAAAGCTCCAGCTATTGCTGAGCACAAAAGCACACGATGCATTAAGAAATTAAAGATGCAGCACAGTTTCTGTTTTCAAAGATGACATGTGATGTGGGCACATACATTGTCTGTCTGCAAGTTATTTGGCAGAGGATAGAGGTGAATGTTAAGTACTTTGACATTAAAAATGTGCATGTTACTGAACAATAAAATGTGGTGGCAGGCAGTTAATTCTCTTAGCTGTGTAGCTTGGTAAAGTAACTGTCGATCTGTAGTTGTTTAGTGCTTCTAAACCACCTTTTACTAATAAATGCACTCTTCTCTTTCCAGTACAGGAAAGCACACCTGTTTGGAAATGCATTTAAACATCTGCCTAACTTTTACTGTAACTCAGAACTAAGCATCTGTTAAAGTGTTGTTTTGCACTGGCATGGACCAAGCATCTGCTTAAGTGAGTTTCGAAATCAGAAACAAAATCCTTTTATTTAGAAGTCTGTAAAGAAAGGATACGAGAGATAGAAAGACTGATTTCTTTTGTATCATATGTAAATGAAACAAAGGGAAGCCTAAAAAATGCAGTATGCCCTTGCTCTCACAAGACAGAAACAGAGTAATAACTCGAGCTCCATTAGGGGAAACTTTTTGAGCCATGCTAAGCACAAAATACCTTCACCTGGTGAGCTCTGCTGGGCTATTGCACATATGGCTACGAAGTTTTGTTACTGGTTTCTTTCAAAATATTTATCTTGAAATGCCAAAATCACACACTATATTTTAAAACATCCTTTGACACTCTCTCTTTCCTTATAATGTGTCCAAACCAATATATATATATATATATCACCTGCACATTAGATCACCTTGGACACTATTAACACACAGCTTATTTAATACTAAAGTTGAGATTCTGGCAAGCAGAATGTGATTCACTTTTGCCACCAACTGCTTCTGAAGACTAATGTCTTTGGCCAAATGAACAATAATGCTAAGCTAAAGTAAATCAAGACTTACAGTCTTACTTTATCTTAGCAAAACAGCCAATCAACTCCTGCCTATCTGTATGCCAACCACAGTATTATAAAGCCATATTTTAGTATTGCATGTTTAGTAGTGTAACTATCAATGCAAATCTGACTTTCATCTATGGCAGTAAGGAAATAAATCATGCAAGAAACAGAACCAGTTGTATGATTAACTTTTTTTCATGCCATAAATAGTCAGCACAGAGGGAAGCCAGGGAAACACAGGGTCTGCTCTCCAGAAGTGAAGTTACCAAAAGCGTATCTCAAGCTATGTCTATGGAACTTGGCAAGGAGGACAACAACAGCTTCTGGACTCTTTGCAACTGTCTGGGGAGTGTCTCGGGGATCTCTGACATCCAAGTACAAAAGGCCGGTCGCAGTTTTGTGGGTTACCTTTTGGTTTTCTGTGTCTCTGTAGGTTAGCCCAAAGTAGTCTTTTTCCAAAAGGTTCAGATGCTCGCACACTTTGTCAAATAGCACTTGACCTCTGGAACGCTTCTGTGGGAAATGGACAGGAAAAAAGCCCCAACACATTTGTAAAATAATATAAGCATTAAAATAACACCTTCTCTGCTTAATCCTCAAGTCAATAACCCCAAAATGATTTAATTTGATTCATTCATCTTTCAAACCCATTGATCTGGAGCTTCATAATAATCTGCTGAATGGGAAAAATCTACTTTTCATAAAAGTTCACATCTTCTTGTGGAGTTAAAAGTAAGTTAATACAGGTCATGTTTCAAGTTTTAATGGGAAGACCTCTTGTGCCTTTCAGAAAATGCAAGTCAAAGTCATATCTCTGCAAACTGAAGCATTGTTTGTGTGCAACAGTAATATTCCCCATCACAGACTATCAGAGCTAAGACTGGAGGGCGATCCACTGGAAGAAAAACCAAACACTGAGACATTTCTGGCTTCGCTAACAACGTGGACTGATTCCAGGATCCTTTTTTGTCTAATATATGGGGCAATGTGGTAACACCATCTACTGAAATCATGGAAAGAGCCCAGTGTCTCACTGGGAACACAGATGAGTAAGAAAGTAGCTTTCAAGTGTCCCACTAACCTTCTTTACTGCTAACATATTAGATGGGAAGATATCTCTCTGTCAACAGCCAGAGCCCTTAGCAGAAGCTTCATAATATCTCTCATATTGGACAGTAAAAATTCAGGTCATCCTAGTTCTCAGCATTACATGTGACATTGAGAAAAGATCTCCAAAAAACCCAAATGCAGACAGAGAAGTCCTCTTACAAGCTACACGTGCCAACTTTGATATGCATTAATTATGACAAACAACTCAAAATTATTTGGGCCACTGTTTCATCACTGCCAGCTTCCCTAAGTGCAACTCAGCTAAGGAACACATCTCCTGACTTCATTTCAAGCACACGCATACATAAATATTTTAGTTGATGTCAGCGCTGCATTTTCTTTATCTGTAGCAGACGCATGACTTGAAGCAGACTGGAAATATGCTACTTTCTTCAAACGCGATGCAGGAGGCTGACAGAAAAGAGGAAGAAGAATGCCACCTCCGAATTTAGGAGCCTCCATTGAGGGAGCTGCGCCTGGACCCTGCTGCCAGCCCAGTAGCCTTGGCCGAGGGGGTGGATATTTCACAATCCAAGCCGACACAGCGATGCCAACAAACGCGTGGAGCCCAATGCTGGCCTCAAACTATTTTAGGAGTGGTGAGCACGCCAAAAGAAAAAATAAAAAAAAGGAAGAAAAGCACTGAGGGTTGCTGCCTGACACCCTGTGAAAACGTTACGAGAGATGATGGAGGGATATGCAGTGTAACCTAATTTATGCTAGATTTGGTATTTCTACCAAAAAATAGCTTATACATTTTTGTCAATGGAGAAACTGAAGAGTGTGACTGATAGGGTCTAACAAGTGTTCTCCAGCTGAGAAAAAAACAGGCACAGAAGTGCACTGCAAGCATATGGCTTTAACTTCATTTACTGTGTCTCTTCCAGCGTCATTTGAGCAAACAGCTCTAGGGCTTTGTTCTGCTTGCCACATGCTTTCTACCCTGTAGTAGGAAGCATAAATATACCCTAGCTCCTCTGTAACGTCAAACAAATGTTTAGTTAATTTTTCACACTCTAAACTTGGAACTAGATAATGAGGTTGGTGAGTTTACACTTGATGCTCCATGAAGAGTATCAGGCAGATAAAAAAGATCTCACTGCTGATGTGCAGAGGAACCCAACTGAGAGCCTTCAAGCCAAAATAGTCACGTTTCTGCTATAAACAAGCAAGGCTGTATTTTGTCAAATTTCTTGCTTTTCTACTTGATAACAAACCCAGTGATTATCCTGAATGCAGAGAAATAAGCAGGTTAGCTCTAGAGGATAACTGCTTTGACAAACAGTATGTCTGCACCATTTCCACGCATTTGAATTGTGACATTTCAATGTCCTCTTACAAGGAGTCACACAAGGCCAACACAGGAGCTGTTCTACGTGGCCAATCCATGCAGCTACACAGATGTCAACTTTGAGTAGTAGTAAATAGCAGCTTCAAGGTACAGCACTTTAACAGGGAATTGCAGGAAACAGTTATATGGGTCTACATTTTAATAAAAACAATCAATCAACAAAAAAAACCCAACCCAATGCTCAGGATTTCTTGTTTGGCTGCATATTGTGGGCAAATGAGGGTAAGTATGGCAAGTCTGGAATAATTTGCATGCCTCATTTTTTGTTCATGATAAAATGCATCCTCCTCCTGTATGAAGATGCCCAAGCTGTATTCAGACACTTTTCACAAAATTCCAAATATGGGAAAACCCTGCCAGTGCTGCGAGGGGACGTCAGAAATACCAAGTATAACCAGCAGCTCTTCCTGGTTGGGGTCCTCTATTTGCTAGACACCAGCTGTGAACTGGTGATGGTTGAGGTGAAGCCCTACCAGAACCACTTTCCTGCTCACTGTCCACAAAAGGGTCCATCAGTATCCAGAGAGGTGAGTCTCATGTTTCAGATGAGCCTCGCCACAACCCCAAGCGCCTTTTCCCAGGTCAGTGGTGACCCATGGGAGCAGGACTTAGAGGGCTCGCATCATTTGGGGAGTGGAGGCTGCCTGGCTATGAAGCCATCCCTGCTGTCGTCCTAATGCAAAGACCAAAAGAAATCCTTGTGCACATGCATCTACGCAGCACTGCTGCCACGCACCCGTGCAGCATGTGCACACACTATCCCGTCTAAAACATCTTTGTAGAGGAACACAGTGAGGGGAAGTTACTGTATAAATCCATGGGAAATTAAGAAGTTTAGTTAGAAATATATAATTAAAGCAACTGAAGAGACATCCCATGGGCTCATTAATTGCTTTTATTTTACTGTGTGACCAAATAAGCATGCCAGACCAGGCATGGGTATCATTGTTTCAGCAGGGAGAGCATGGTGGGAGGAGGAAAGGTCAAGTTATAAATTCATGCAGCTCCTCAACTCATCCTAAACCTTTGCTTTCTACCATTTTGGGGTGACAAGTCTAAGGTGACGAAAGACTGACAGTGTGTTGGTTACTGTGGATCACAAGTTAATGCCAAAAATGTCAACCAATTCTCAGCAATCCAAAAGATGTGGAATAAAAAAAAGATCTAAAAATATCAGACTTCTTGCTATAAAATACTAGCCCTGCAAATGAAGAGCTTTACTGAAAGGCAGGTATGGCAAGAGACTCCTCCAGAAATATTCTTACCTATTTTTCAGGATAAATAAGATGAAATGTGCAGATGTGGAAACAGAGACACTTTGCTTAAGCTTTGGGAAATCAAGACAATAGAAAGAAAGCAAAACATAGATTGAATGGTATAAATGAGTACAAAAGTCTGGGAGCACAAACTTTACACTTTTCACAGCTGCCTTCCTGCAGCTTTATAAAGGCCAGGGCTCTCACTCCAAGCTGGAATAGGAATAAACAGCCTCCTGGTCAAGCTCCCACTGAAAGGAGCCAGCAGCAGAGAACTTGGCAAGCCTGTGCCCACCAGCAATTCCCACACGCAAGGGAGAAGAAAAGCAACCTCTCTCGCCAGCTTCTCCTTGGCTTTGGAGCTGAGCTTCTCCCTCCTCGAGGGGCCAAAAGGCCACAAAAGGCTCTCTAGTTCCCTAAATGGCTTCTCCAGAAGTAGTCCACACTCAAACCTCTCTACGTTAGCTTCTTCAGCTCATAGCCCTCCATCACACCTCTGTCCCTCTACAAGATCACCAGACCAAGATAAAACATACATTACTGAGAGTGAGGAGCTCAAAGATTACACACTTCCATCCTAGCTCTGCCTGGATAACAACATAAAGTCAATTATTCTCATTGGTGAACACTTGGGTACAACATCTGGTATTTCTTAACGCAGAAAAATAATGAGAAAGTTTGCCTTTTTACAATTAAGCCCTTTAGCTGTAATGTACTTACGATAAACAAATACTATTAAAGTGAAAAAAACCGCAAGCCTTTCCTACAGATACATTATCACTTTGGCCACAAAATATCTGCTGCACATCAAAATAATCAAAGAATTGCACTTGAGGCTGGCAGATACCTCTGGGGATTGCCTAGTCCACCCCATGCTACTCAAGCAGGTCACTAAGGATCACGTCCACCTGGGTCTTGAGTATCTCCATGGATGAAGATTCCACAGCCTGTGTGGGCAACCTGTGCAAATGTTTGACTACCCTCACAGTAAAAGTTTTTTTCTTCTGTTTAAATGGAAAATCTTGTATTTCACTTTGTGCCCTTTGCCTCTTGTTCTGGCAAATAAGCACCACTGAGCATAGCCTGGCTCTGTTCTCTTTACTCCTCCAGTCAGATAACGCTACATACCGACAAGATCCCTCCGAGTCTTTTCCAGGCTGAGAAGTGCCAGCTCTCAGCCTTTCCTCATAGAAGAAATGTTCCCTTCATCATATTTGTGGCCCTTTGTTGGTCTCTCTCCAGTATGTTCATGTCTGCCTTTTACTGGGGAGCCCAGACTGGACCTAGCACTCCATGAGGCAGAGTGGAGGGGAAGGATCACCTTCCTTGACCTGCTGGTGACACTGCCCAGGATGGCATCAGCCTTTTGTGCTGCCAGGGCACATTGTTGACTCTTGTTCACCTTATTGTCCATCAAGACCCCCAGGTAATAACAAACCCTGCACTGCAGCAATCAAGATACCAAAACTATGTTACTGTACTGTGGTAAGCAACAAGGAAAATTACATGGAAAATGAGCAATAAACGACTTAATATAAAGATGTGATATCAGCTTCCTCGTCATGCAGGTGCTAGTAAGACACCAGGAATCCTCTTTGTTATATAAAGACTATATTTAGGGAAAAGATATATATTTAGGGAGGAGATCAGGAAGATTTCAAATGTTATGTGCTGGACCGTGCTTCCCAGATTGGAAGCTAGTTGTGCCAAAGGAAAATTTATCAGGATCCAGAACTGCTACCTCCAACGAGACATTTTTTTCTCCTGTGCAAGTATAGTCTTGGCTGCTCCACACTGGGAGGCATCATCTCTCAGAAACATCTCCTTCAAGCTGCTGTGGCTCATGGTCTGGCATAAAGAAACATGAACATTTGCCATCTTCCAGAGGGACATTTTGGCTGCCACCTTGGTGATACGCAGCCTGCGTGTCTCTTCTGAAACACCCTCAGCACGAACACCACACATTTGCTCACTGGGTAACCTCTAGCTTGCCAGACCAGTCGTTTTTTCTAGCTTTATTCCAGCAGAGAAGTGTCCATGCTGAGGACCTGACACAATCTGGGCTTCTTCCAGACCAAATCCAATCCTCTGTCTGCCAGACTTCTTCCTGGATGGTAAGTGCCACACTGCCCATGGTATCTCAGCACAGCTGAGGAGCCGTTCTCAGAAGGTTTCAAGGCATTGGCCAGGCAATGCCACAGCTGGCTTGACCCAGCACTGGCCGTCACCCTGCTCCGACCAGGGGCCTCTCTAGTCCCTTCCAATGAGCGTGGCCGTGATACTGGGCTCCCTGTGCACCTCTGCAGCTGTTAAGGGGTTAACTGTTGTGTACCTGATTGGAGAGTAGCGGGTTAGTCTACTCTCATACTCTATTTTTACTCAAGAGCTGATTATCTTCCTTTCAACAATGGGGAACAGTAATGAGGAGCTGTAGAGCAGAACACAGACCTCTCGGTTTCCTAGAAATGAAAGCTATTGCAGCCTCCGAAGTGTCGCATTTTGGAGAGATTCTATTTTTGCATCTGATGCTGCAGTCTCATGTGGATGCAAAATGCTGAGCAAGTGCTGTCCGCAGCACCTAGGTGTGCCCCTCCTGTTTGAAATCAATTCCAAGAGATCACATTCAGACTGAATTTCACAGGGAAAACCCAATGAGAGAAAGTTCCACACCCAAACAGCTATAACATGATTCATTTCTGCCACCTCCACTGCACAGTAACTGCAAGGTGAGGGCACCCCGATGAACTGAAACTTCATCTCCCTCTCTGTCCAGTCACAGAGCACAGCAAAACGACCAAGTATCACAGCTCTGGAGCTGGATTTTAAGTGGGAAGAGTCTGCACATATCTTTCTGCCCAAATACGTATGCAAACACGACATCGCCGCTTTTCTTGGAAAAGCTGTCAAGCTGCCAGCGAGCGATGTCACACTAGCACTAGGCTGGTGTTAAAACTCTGTACAATTACTGTAATAACTCAAGCTGGGCACAATAGTTGGAAGAAGGACAAACAGATTAGTATCATGAAATCCCGATAGGAATAACTGGACTTTAACTGATGTGGAGGTTATCTGGTTCACATTCCTAATAAGCATTTGTGCTTTCCAATGGATATTAACAATGTACTGTATAAACGTGTGGGCTGGCTCTAGCCTTGCATGCTAAAATGTATTTTGGCACGTACTAACCTATTCCTTCTCCCCTGCTCTTTCTGGTGAGGATATATTAGATATTCTTTTCATCTGCAGTGTGCATGATGAAAAAGATTCCAATTGTGTCCAGAACACTGATTTTATTTCATTTAAGTGTTTCTATTTAAACTGCATTTTGCAAGTTATTTTGGTCAACACTGCAGTTGTTATACTGCACCGGCCACATGATGGTCTCCTCTGTATAAACACAAGGAAAAGGTCAACAAAAGTTAAAACGTATATGATGGCAAATAACTAGCCTACACAAGGGGAAGTTTCTCCCTCCCCACACTACAGCTTCTGCAATTACTCCTGAAATATAAACAAGTGTAAATGATTACCTGGTTGTCAGGAATACTTTGTACTCACTGCAGTAAGCACTCTTCGTCCCATAAATTCCCCCAGCTGAGTCTCCAAGTTACTAAATTCCAGCCTCCTGACAAACACGCTTTCTCATTCCTTCCTCACGAATTATCCAATTTACAAAAAAATATGCCCACTCCTAGAAAAAAAAGTACTTGCACAAATAAGTCATTACTTGCAAGCTGAAGTAAATACGTGCATGCAAGCTTCCAAGATCACTTTTGTATTGAGAATCCTATTTCTTGGGGAGGGACCTAAATGTCATGTATATGTCATAATTTAATATGCATAGGTAAGCATGTGCGTATACAAACACATACAAACTCATAAGTGAATGCTCAGTGGGGTTCCAAATGCAGACAAGCTGCTGACCACATCACAGCACTTCTCCATCAATGGAGAGTCAATCAGATGTCCTAAACTCACACAGTCATTCTGGTAGGGAACACATTTTTATGGGTGAATGAAATAAAATTCCACATACTGTGACATTTCCCAAGTTTTTTTCTAAAAGAGGAGCGGGTCAAGATATAAAGGGCTGAACTGAGAAATTCTAGAAGGTAATCACTGCACTTCAGTCCAGAATGATTCCAAATAGGGAGAATGCTTTTTTTTAACAAATCTTGATTAGAATATGAAGGGAAAAAAACCCCAAACCCAGTAAGTTTATTTTCTGCAAGAAAAATAAATTGAAGAAGACATTCTGAAGAAGTTTAACTTCATTTCACATTTTTAATTTGCATTTTCAAAGGATTTGCTCTTGTGCTGTTTACACTTCTCCACAGTTTGCCTCTATGGGGAAAAAAAGATGAAGAAGAAAGGTGACAGAAGAGAAGAGACCTTGAATTTCTTCAAATCTATCACTCTTCAACTGAAGTCCCCAGGAGGAAGATAAGTGGGGAGCATCCAGGAAGAAGAATAGCATGGAGAATCTTTCCTGGTGTGTTAATTGGCAGAAAATCAGCAAGTTTTCCTCTGGTTTACTGAAGTATGTCTTACAGACAACGTGTATAACTTGCAGGATGAAAGCTTTTGAAAGCACAATATGACTTAACTACTGGAATACAGGTCCCTACATCCCCCATTGCGCTTGCTGAAAATGGCACAAGCAGTTCCAGAAACATCAACATTCAGTTCATCTGAAAATTCACTGTGCTAAGAGTGATGTTCTAGGCATTATACAAAACATTTTAAAGAAAGTCACTTCTGCTACGGAAAAAAAAGGCACAATTCTGTGAACCAAAGACAGCAGTAAGATATAGAAAGTGACAAAGCAAACAACTGCTTTGTGGGAGAGCTGCCCTCTCCCACACAGAGAAAACGTCTAAAGATAAAAGAAATTAATTCATCTGGTCTTTTTACTCCAACCATTTTATGTTCCTTACGGAAAAATCTTAGGTTTGGCATATGTAGAGTATTACAAATGAACATTTATAAGCACACACATATCCCTCAAACAGGCAGAGTACTCTTGTCCAGTTTTTAAGCAGTTCCCCAGCATCTGCAGGAGATACCAAACAAGACTTGCCTGCCAGGCTTTCAAAGTGGCCAAAAAATAATACAGGCAATGAAAGAAAAAAGTTCAAAGTAAAACACATTCATTTTCTGGTTCTCAAAAGGAAGCGCCATTTAGTATTTCACATACTTCACTGGTAAACTGTATTTGGAAATGTCCCAGGTCAAAATTCCAAATACAATCTACTGAATAAACAATTTAGCCAAATGCAGGGAGAATTAATAGCTATGCAATTTCAGGAAAATTTAGTTGGATGAAAGCTGTGTTAAGAAGACTTTTTTTTCACTGTGAATATATTTTGTACAAAGAAATGCTTTTTCTGAAAGCTGCATGCCAATAGCTTTTCAAGTGTTCTATCTCTCCATTAACTTTTTCATGTGTGAACCTGCATATACATCCCAGTAGGTGACTAATATATTCTAATAGTTCAAAATAAACACTGCAGTAATATTAATGTATCTCTGCTTTTTAATTTAGAACTCTATCTCATACTGCTCTGCACATATAAAGGAATGCCACGTAAGAAAACTTACATTAGACTAGAAGGTATTTTGACATTCAGTGACAACTGATCATTTTCTTTTTTTCTCCCATTATGGCAGTGCTATATTTTATCAGCTTATTGATATTTATTGTAACATAGCACGCTGAAATGTATTACCATTCCTAAAAAAAAAATAACCTTTTCTGACGTCTATCTCCTAAGTATTTAATGCAAGCATTTAGACAAATATGTAACACTGCCCATGCTTCAGTTACATACCTGCCGTGAGAGTCAACGACATTGTATAACACGACATAGTTTTTATCAGGGGCAACCTTCTTTAATGCCCTTTGAGTTTGCAATCCTAAAAAGCCAACACTAATCTAAAAAAACCCAGGGGATCATTAAATCCCAGTAAGAAGATTGGTGACCCAGTCCCGATTCTGGCATCAAATCAAATGAGTGTTTTTGCCTTCTACATCAGCAGCAAAGATCACACCAGCACTGGCATCGTATGAGCTCTGAGTGTTCTGAGCGGTGTGCTACACAGCTTGCGTGCTTAGGGGAAACTCAGGCACTTCGCTCATGGCAACACAAAGCAGCCAAAAGAGGCACTTGAGATTTAATAAATACTCTGGAGCATGTGTTTCGATGAGGAGGTGTAACAGCCACAGTAGCATGTGCGCAATGGCTACAGAAATATTTGTCAAATGTGATGGTTAATGAATTCCTGGGCAGCTGAAGTGCATTCATACCATAAATGTGAGTTCATACTGTAAAAATTGAGACCTGCTGACAGCTTACAAGCACCAGTCCCTGACAGAGGAAAACAGTGGATAGATACCATTTCTCCACACACTGACTAGTCTCTCATGTTTGCTAAATCATGACATAAAATAATAAACCATATTCCAGATTTTGGAGGCTTTTCAACAGAGAAAGTACCCTCCTTGCTCAGCCTTTTTGAGGGCCTGAGTTTTAACTAGACGTACAGCTGATCCATTGGCTTAATGCCTCCTGATGGCCCCATCACCTCCTGCAAGGCACTCTGCAGTAACCCAGGCAGGTCTCCTGGGATTCAATATAGCAGTTGAAGCTTTCCAGTGGGGGGTTATAAATACAGTTTTCCTTATTCTACCTACACGTGAATAAGCTCAGCAAACATTAATCTCTCCTGTGTAACTGCTAAACTATGTGCAAGCCTAGCACCGACACAGAAAGGGGAGTCAACCGCTACCTGTAACATAAATAGTTACTGGCATCTATCAGCAAAAATCAGCCATAAACATTTTGTTTATTTTAAGCTGTCAACATAGTCCGATTTACAGGGTAATCTTGCCATATGAATTTAAAAGCCACAGAGCTCTCCCTGACCTACATTGCCAAGCTTGAGTAAAAAAGAAATAAACAATCTCACAGAAACCATAGTACAGAAAGATGCTCTTGAGGCAGGAGAGGCAGCACAGTGATCAGGCTTTTAGATTTGGGGTATCTTGGACAGTATTACACAACCAGTGCTGGGGTTGTCAAGAAAAATAACATTGCCTGTTCTTGAGCTACATCCAAGATTTACCCACTTCAGATCAAAACCATTTCTGCCAGAGCAAGATAAACCATGAGAGACAGACCTCACTGCCTATCAAAGCTTCGCTTTCCAAGCAGGTATCTCCTCTCCACCTAGTCCCATCTCTGATATTTTGTTCACTGTATCAACAGATGAGGACAGAAAAACATAAAAGCAGCCCAATGCAGACGGCATGGCACTCAGCTGGAAAAAAAAACCCCATATGAGGTGTTAGGATTTTATATGACAGCTGAGATTTATATTCCAGTAGCACTGGAAAACACATGTGGAGGTTGGGTGCTGGCTGCACCAGGCACTCCAGTAAGAAGCAGCAGACTCTCTGGGCCGAAGACCACCCTGGGCGACAAGCCCGGAAAAGACAAATGCAGAGGGACTGACGCAGTCTCACCCTGATGAGGCCACTGGTAAAGACAGTGACAAGGACAGGACCCCTGGAGCCAACAGACCTCTATCTGACTGGGGTAAAAGATCATTCTCTCCTGGGCTCTTGCACACGTTAACCAGCAATGAACATTGCAGCACCTGGATTTGAGTGTGTATGACCAAAAAAAATTTTAAAAACTTCACCAGATGGAGAACAAACTCCTGTTGCCTGGCTCATGTCCAACTGGTGCACCAATGGGAGGGAACCAGAAGCAATATTTCACTAGGAAGTTTTCAGTTAATTGTTTATTCCCTATAAAATGCAATTTCAGGGCAGCTGAAACTATTTGTCAATGTAGGTTGACTCGTCTCAATAGTTTTCACCATTATGAAAAACGGCTGGTGCCTCCAAAATACTAAATGAAGATTTTTGTCTGTTAAACCCATCGTTTCACTACCCAAATCATTTTCAGAAATTAGTAAAAAAAGGCAAAGAGATAAGACTAGATTCTAGATGCATAAAATGGATGTGGAGAGCACATGTACAAATTTTTTTGGTTGTTATTTTAAGCTTTTGTAATTTATTTTGATTGTGAACGTGTCCTCTGCTGTGTCAAAAGGTAGAATTTAAAGCCCAACCTGCTGTTTACTTGGTATGACCTCTCAAGGAGTGACTTGGGTTTAACTCTTGGTTCTCCCTCAGTCTCTGTAAAACACTTGCACATTAACTGGAGGAAACAGAAGAGACTCCAGCAGTCTAATCACATAGGTATGTTTTCCTGTGAAAGTTCTACGAGACACCATGCAGCCCTGACGTTAGCAGCCGTGAGGAGCTATGGGGGAGCTGAGTCTCTCCCGGCAAAGTAGAAATGCTCCAGCCCTAGAAGTGCCACACCAGTATCCTCGCTCTGCCTTGCAGCATTTCCAGAAGGCTTAGTTCAACCTAAAGTGACTTTTTTTGATTTAGATTTCTTTAGCTTCAGTGAAACTATAATAATAAATAATCACCATCACCACCACTACAAGAGATGCCAAATGTTTTTATTTTTGCTTCCATTACCAAACAGAAGAAAAACCCCTTTTTCTGCTCAGCCTCACAGCTCATTATTATGAGATGGACAACATTGGTACCAATTTCCAGTCCATTGTATTTCCTGAATAGACAAGTATTTTAACTCATAAAAAGTTGCCTACAGTATTCAGAAAAACCAAGACAGAAGAGTTGTATATTAACTCTATGCAGCTAGAACATATTCAGGCGATACTCAGACTCCTGCTGACATGTGTCAGGTAACATAGATTTTAACTGAATCCCCTGGCTAATCTAAGTCAGCCCTAATTAATTGGTCTGGGGACAGAAAACATTCTGTGCAACAATGAAGCATCTCAACCCAGTCACTTCTACTGAAACACATCCCGAGGAAGGAACAAAAACCTAAACCAAAGCTCTTCATATTAAATTAACTGAAATGTAAGCAATGAGTAGGTCAAAAGGAAAAGACTTATTAAAAAAATTCCCGCTTGCATTCAGTAATCAGTTTCACATGTAAAGCCATTTGCAAGACACTGTGTGGAATTCATTAAACAATTAAAATGTGCAGGGGGTAGCTGAAACTGTATCCTTCAGAAAGCAGAGTGCATATTATTACAGAGGTTTCCTTCCTGATCTTAAAGCCTATCTCAAAATGGATGAGAAATTCAATGTTATTAAACCCTAGCAGTGCACTGGTCCAAGCTGAGAGGGCTCCTGGTGAAGGGGTTAGCTCTGACGCTGCACGGGGAGGGGACAGTGGGGCCATGGGTGTTTTTCCACTGCCACAGAGAAACACAGATGGGTTTTTCCTCCAGAGGGAGTTTTGCAGGACAGGAAAAGAAACACATGCAGCACTGAAGTCAGCCACCACCCTCTTACATTTCTGGTAGTGGTGTCAGAGAAGAATTAAGTCTGCTTGTTCTTTATTCTTCAAGTCTGTCCTGTGACCATTAATAACTCATTTTTCTAAGGAAGCATCTATGTACTCTCACTTTTCTACAGCAAACAGAAAAATTTAATGGTAACACAGTAATACTCACCATCCCTTTTGTCTCCAAAAAGGAGTTTAGGCACACACTTGTGCAGGGTAGATAGGGACCTTTTCATTCCAGTCTGCCTCTGTGTGTATTATAAACCCTGGTTTCAAATGCATGGAAATAAACCATCTCACCACTGCAGCTCAAGCACACTACTCTTTGCTGGGTTAAAAAAAAATGGCTGCATGGCTGAGCCCACAGAATTGTGGTGAACGGAGTTAAATCCAGTTGGCTGTCAATCACAAGTGGCATCCTCAGGGGCTCAGTTTTGGGGCCACTCGTGTTTAACATTTTTATCAATGATCTAGATGAGGGGATTGAGTGCATCCTCAGTACATTTCCAGATGGCATCAAGTTGGATGGAAGTGTTGATCTGCTTGAGGCTAGGAAGGTTCTGCAGAGGGATCTGGACATGTTGCATTGATCTGGACATGGCTGAGGCCATTTGTATGAGGTTCAACAAGATCAAGTGGTGGGTCCTGCACTTGGGTTACAACAACCCCCAGCAGCGCTACATGTAGGCCTGGGGAAGAGTGGCTGGAAAGTTGCCCAGTGGAAGAGGATCTGGAGGTGCTGGTTGACAGCCGGCTGAACAGGAGCCAGCAGCGTGCTCAGGTGGCCTAGAAGGCCAACGGCATCCTGACCTGTATCAGAAATAGTGTGCCAGCAGGAGTAGGGAAGGGATTTTCCTCCTGTACTCAGCACTGGTGAGGCCACACCTTGAGTACTGATTTCAGTTTTGGGCACAGCAGTATCAGAAATAACTGAGGTGCTGGAGTGGGTCCAGAGACGGGCAACGAAGCTGGTAAGGGTCTGTACAGCGTGTCTTATGAGAACCAGCTGAGGGAACTGGGATAGCTTAGTCTGGAGAAGAGGAGGCTGAGTGGAGACCTTAGCGCTCTCAACAACAACCTGAAAGGAGGTTGTAGGGAGGTGGATGTTGGTCTCTTCTCCCAAGCAACAACATGATGAGTGGAAATGGGCTCAAGGTGCACCAAGGGAGGTTTAGATAGGAAAAAATTCTTTACTGAAAGAATGGTGAAGCACTGTAACAGGCTGCCCAGGGAAGTAAGTGGTGGAGTCACCATCCCTGGAGGTGTTAAAAAAAAGCATACACATGGCACTTTGAGACACGCTTTAGTGGTCACAGTAATGCTGGGTTGAAGGTTGGACTTGATGATCTTAGAGGTCTTTTCCAACCTTAATGATTCTATGATTCTACTCTTAAGTCACCTGAGGATGCAGGGAAATCCACTATTAAGAAAACTGGGTCTCCATCAGGGAGCAAGTCACTGGAGGTTCATCACAAAGGTGTAGGAGAGGCTACAGCATGGGGCACCCAACTACTGTCCAGATCCCAGCAGCAGCATGACTGAGAAAAGTGAAGGAAAAAACACCCAAACCCAACCAGAGTATATTTTTACCAGGCCCCTACTACCTCAGCTGACCCCCATCCACCCAAAACAGGGGAATACCCGTAATGCTTTCTGAGACGTTGGCTCCCCATGTGCTCTGCAGCCTATCTGGATGCTACAGCAGCTCAATCTGATGTGGGGCTGCAGAGATGCCACAGACTGGCTGCCATGGAAACATTTGCTTTATTTCCTGGTGTCCTGCATGATAAGAAAGTCTGAGCAGTACAGGAATGAAGAAAGAGCCAATGGGCTCAGAGAGCTGAGCCTTTGAAAATGTAATCTAATTATTGTATCATTTATTTAGACAGAATGTGCTATAGCTTTCTGATCTCACTTTGCGATTAATAACATGTATATGTTTAGAGCAGAAATGATGAAGACACATTCCAACTTGTTTTAGGAAGACGCTTCAAATTAGGCTACATGTAATGGAGAGGATGACAGCTGGTTCCACTTGCACCTTTTAATTAAAATTCAGTAGTGGAGATAACAGAAAAAGCAGAGAGGGAAGAGTAGGAAATACACCCTAGAAATAGCATAATTGTACTGTATTACTTGAAAAACCCTACTCCACATGGAAGACATTCAGAAGTAAGGTATCTCTGCTTGTTTTCTTGTATCTTATGAAAAATCTGAACTAGTGCATTCATTGCCTTAAGGCTATCTGAAATCAATTTGCAGTCTTGGATCTTGCTTTATATCCTTGGCTCTTCAAATGACCAAACGCGAAGTATAGGTCTAGCTTGCTTAACAGAGCAGTGTTCAGCACCTTCTCTTGGCAGCGCAGTTTTGGCCCCAGCTGTTGACTTGGCTGCTTTTTACAACAAGCATTTCTGATTCTGATGCTGGCTGGGAGAGCACAATAGAGAGCCTAAGGAGAACCACTTCCAGTAGGGGTGAATATGGAGGTGCAAATCACAGCTCAGCATTCCTCTGAGCAGACTGCAGCGACTCCTGTGACTGAATGCCGATTAGAAACCCCCAGCTTCCTCGTGACCTGGCCACCCTGAGAGTGTCCTTCACAAAGTACCAGCAACAATGTCAACATGCAGCAAATACTTCTGCTCCAAAAGCCAACAGCTGGACCTGGACAGGAGAAGCACCTTTAGGTGGCCATCCCCTCTTAAAAAAGCCCGCTGCTACCATCTGTAGGCTCACAAACAAAAGCGGCTGTGGGGATACAGATGGTAACACTTCTGGGTTATGGTTTTGGATGAGGATGAATGAACAGGTTGGGTTACCTACTTAACCTGGTTTTGGCTTCTAAAGTCTTACTGCATGAAAGACTTTCTGGGTCAGGCACTAACACTGTGGGACCTCAAGAGAAAGCTTTTACCTAGCATTTGCTTAAGATCGTTTCACCAAAAGGCTACCACATCAGACGAACCACTGTTAACCTCAGCTTTCCCCTGCAGATACATCTCATACAATATGAAAAACTCCTGATGTCACAAATGCAACGCACTGGATGTGAGAGAGACTGAAAAATACAGCAGAAGGCAGTGAAGACAATCGGCATTAAATATGAAATAAGAAAAAGGGGCTTCTGAAACAAAGGACACCAAGGAGATAATGGATTAACCAAACCTGTCTCAGAAGCATCTCAGTCTGTGAGTACATGCAATTTCAGCTGTCAGGTCATTAACTGCATGAACACATAATTAATAAGCTGTAGGTTGCGCTCTACTTGAGAGCAATAAGCTCTTTTAAATGATATTAATATTTAACATACATAAAAGCATTTGTCATTTGCAAAGCACTCTATAGAGTATTGATGGATTCTATAATGATCCCCAACTCCCAGACTAGGGAATGCAATTCTTGAGGGATAAATATCTGGCCCACATCCAAACGCAGATTCACTGACAGAGCTATTATTCTAGTTCAAAATTAGGTTTCTAAGTTTCGTCCTTCTAGATTCCACTGCTTTGTAGCCTTCAGTGGGTAGAAGCACGACACACAGACAGAGCTGGAAGACAGGAGTTCACAACATGGGATGACATTTCTGACTTGGATACTCGGACTGTCACATCCCTACCCTGGGCCACTGTCGACACTGAAAGATGCAGTTAAGTACGTTAAACACAAAGAATGGAAATATTAAATATCTGATTGCCGTGTCTTGTCTGCTCTTCTCTCCTCTTCCTTTCCTTTTAAGTAATTAATCTTGGAGAATTTACTGACTTCCATAATTTGTTAGATCTTCCAGTATACTTTTTGCTTTTATATATATTTATGTGTGTGTGTGTATATATATATATACACACACACACATATATATATACACACATATATATATGTATATATATGTATTTCTCCCTACAGTTTAAACAGATGCAGTAAGTTCACTTGTAGGTGATCCTTCCGATACCATTTTTCTGAAATGCGACAGATTATTTCTCACTATGCAGCAACGAGTTTCTACGAAACAGCCACACAACATTGTTATTACCCAAAATTACTGTAGGAGAACTTTACCTTGGCCTCCTATGTGATTCCTTGACATTTCTTCTGGGACAGACTCTTAAAGTCTCCCTGCCCTACTAACTCCATTTGTATATAATTTTTCTCCCCAGGAGAAAAAACACAGTGAAAGTCACATCACTTCTCTTGGCTGGACAAAACACCCTTTTTCTGTAGCTGAACTTTATGCAAATAGCAAGTGGACTCCCCTGGGTATCAAGTGTTCCCAAGGGCTGGAGTGGGCTGTGGCAGAGAGGTACCTACAGTTGAATCCTTAATACACATGATATCCTGACAATACCACCTAGGAATGATGCAAAGTCTAGACCATCCATTTAAGTCATGTAAATGTATGTGTCCCTCCAGCTGCACTTTTTCCTTAAAATATCTGTGCCTTCTAAATTGCTCTCTGAAATATTTATGTCTCCTAAATAATTTCTGTGTCAATGCACTCAATGGTCTGCTCATCATCATAGCTTTGCCATTTGAGGATTCATCCTTTTAGGAGCTCTATTCTCATCAATATTACAGTATGACTAGGAAGTCTAATCATCTTAGAAGCAGATAAACTGATTACTGATGACAGTCAATATGACTTCAAAGTATTTGAGCAGTGTTCAGTAGAAAAAATGCATACCAAATTTATACTGGACATTATTCAAGAGCTACTAAGAACTTGCAAAGCAGAGAAATCTGACAAGCAATAAAATACAATGGCTTCTATATGCTAGCATTTGACACTTCAACAAAGTCCAGTTTAGCAAAAAAGTGAAACTTCCTGAAAGAAAGTATTATTCACAGCACTTTTTGTATAAGAAGAAGTCTAACCTAACAAATCTCCTCTTCTGCTCCATCTTATATTCTCATAAAGCTCGGCTTGCTAGACAAGATTTCCATAGAAATCCCATTTGGTAAAATTTGCTTGACTGTATTCCAAAAAGTGACTCACATTTTATAACCACATGGCAAAAGCTGAAACAATTTTGACTTTCTATCAAAGCCAGTATTAGTCATTCTTCTAGCTTAATGGTTCGCATGCTATTCTTGACAGACAAAAAAACTGGGACCACAGGTCAAGAAATGACAATTTAATAGTTACAAAGTATGTGGCCAGACAGTTATTGCTAAAGGACTTGGCAAGAGAAATTAAAAGATTCTCGACAGCATGACTGTTAAGTTGCTTTAAGAGTAACGAAAAAGGCTCTACAGAGGGACCTGGACCGACTGGGTCAATGGGCCCAGGCCAACTGTATGAAATTCAATAGAGCCAAGTGTAGGGTCCTGCATTTTGGTCACGGCAACCCCATGCAACGCTACAGGCTTGGGGAAGGGTGGCTGGAAGGCTGTACGGTGGAAAAGGACCTGGGTGTTCTAATTGACAGCCGACTGAATATGAGCCAGCAGTGTGCCCAGGTGGCCAAGAAGGCCAATGGCATCCTGGCTTGTATTAGAAATTTTGTGACCAGCAGAAGAAGGGAGGTGATTGTCCCTCTGTACTCAGCACTGGTGAGGCCGCACCTTGAGTATTGTGTTCAGTTTTGGGCACCTCAGTATAGGAGAGATATCGAGGTGTTGGAGCGAGTGCAGAGGAGGGCAACAAAGCTGGTGAAGGGCCTGGAGAACAGACCTTACGAGGAGCGATTGAGGGAGCTGGGTCTGTTCAGTTTGACGAAGAGGAGGCTGAGGGGGGATCTCATCATGCTCTACAATTACTTGAAAGGACATTGTAGAGAGGTTGGTGCTGGTCTCTTCTCACAGGTAATTAGGGACAGAACCGGGGGAAGGGTTTCAAGTCGCAACAGGGCAACTTTAGGCTGGACATTAGGTAGCAATTCTTCACGGAGAGAGTGGGCAGAAACTTGAATAGACTCGCTAGGCACTGGAATAGACTGTCTAGGGAGGTGGTTGAGTCGCCATCCCTGGATGCGTTTAAGTGTCGCTTAGATGTGGTGTTGGGTGATATGGTTTAGGGGTGAACTTGTAGCGTAGGGTTAATGGTTGGACTCGATGATCCCAAGGGTCTTTTCCAACCTGAATTGTTCTCTGATTCTATGATTCTATGAAATCACAGTTCCTGTCTTAGCACAGAAAAATCTGGTCCAAACTGTAAAGCCCTGATTAAATAAAACCCATAAAGTTTCTCTTCACCTGCCACTCTCCACAGTGCTTAAAACAGGGGCAGCTGGAGGATACAAGGGCTGAGCACAATTTGATTGTGAAGACATCAGGACTTGGCTCCCAGTCAGACACTTCTTTCCTCCACTCTCTCTCCTTCTTCATGTTTCTGCAGGCTCCCCTTTCAAGCCTGCAGACTATTCCATCTCTACCTTTATATTCTTCTGTCCTTCCCAGGTGGCTTTTCTTCTTTGCCACACCTTGGGGTTGCCTGAAGAGGCGCTGGCTTTGCAAGCCCTCCAACACACATCCTTCCCCTTCCAGCTGCTGCTTGTGGCCTCCTGATCTAAAGCAGGCTCAGGACAGGCTGGTCCACTGCCCAAAGACCACACGGATGGAAAGGCTGAAGGGAGAAATGGGTCTACTCTGAGATGCTGAATTTGCTCATGCTTTGCTTCTCCATGGCTTTCTGGAGTTGAAGGCAAGGCATCTTCTTAGCATGGGTCTGCCCACAAGCACAGTCCAGTTCCTAAGTGACAGTGCAGCAAGGACTATCCCTCCCAAAAGCAGGCTCCTGGCAAGGTTCCAGTAGGCAACAGGTTTCCTTATAGAAAAATACCAGCAACTTTCTTCCAGTAATGTTCAGACACAGTTACGATTCACAGACATCGTGGAGAAAGCACATAAAACCCAGCAATCTCACTGCAATTTGCTCCTGACATTTCCCTCACCTCCCCTGGGTGTCTCTCATGCCCCCGCTAATCTCACCATGGACAGAATTACTGTTTGGACAGTGACTCAATGTGAGTCCCAGCTCAGCAGTGTACCAAGGAAAAGAGAAGCCTGATGGGATCACATACTTCTTTGTTTATGGGCTTTGGCACCCATAATTCATTTTCTGCTTCTGCTGTGACATGTGCTGACATAAAATTAATCCAAAGTCTCTGGCTGTTCCAGCCACTGCTCATGCTCCCTCACCCAGCTCATATCTGTGCAATGTCTTCAAACTTTGAAAAAACAAAGGAAGCATCTCTGTGCTTGGCATTGGCAAAATATTAGGCAATTCGTTCTTTTGCTTAAATCAGGAATCTAATTTCAACTATTGTTCTTCGGACAGGATGAAAAAAGTAAGACAAAAAGTAGTTTACCTCTACTTCACACGCATATTCTGAGCCATCCAGGAGCGTCACTTTGCACTGCATATTTTTTGGTTTCTTGACAATCTTTAGAGGAGACTTGGAAAGTTTGCTAGATGACGATTTTTGAGAGAGTTTGTCTTCTTCCAGCTGCTGGTATTCCAGCTGTCTTGCACTTGCAGCAGCAAGCTCCTGCTCTTTATCTGTGGCCTATAAAGAGAAGGAAAGATACTTTCTGAAATGAGAGAAACCATTCAAATCATGGAATACACTATGCACCCTGTACTCAATTATTTAAATAAGCATAGTGTGGGGCCTTTACAAGAAAGCCCATGATGCAAGACAGAGTCTCCTTCACCCACTGAAAAATTTCCCATATTGCCCATATTCCTCCCAGCTCTCCCTTCACCCTCCAGAAGGTACAGAATATCTATAAAGAAGCAGCATGCATGAAAATACTTTAGGCTTCTACTTTGTCACAGGTACAAAATCCTCCTTGGACTTCGTGTTTTCTGGTCTGTTGGAAATGCTAAATAATTGGCAAATGCTGTGAACAGATATTCCCACGGTTTGTTAATATTACTTTTATTAAGTCCTGTACCTATTAAATTGTATGATGCTTCAGTGGTGTCACAAAGAACAGGAAAAGACCATCAGGTTTGCACTTATTTTGGTGTCAGTGAGAAAGCAGTCCCCTGAATGAGGGCGTGGATCTCCACATGACAGTGGGAATTCGCAGGGGGATGCTGCCATGCTTGGGAGAGCAAAAGGGTCCCCAGGCGCCCAAGCCAAGGGTTAAGCAAACAGGATGGAAGCGAAGGACCAAACAACTTCTGCGTGCAGCTGTCTGGCTAATCAATGATAAGTACAGCATGAGAGGCTGAATTTTGCTCTCTGCAGATGCGCGGTAAGTCCCTCAGGCTGGCGAGAAGTAGGTGACAAAGACAAATATACAGCAGGGAAAAGGGGCAAGAAAAAACAACTGTGGTTACTTTTGCTTGGGTTCATCTGAGGGTCAGACCATTTAAAGAGTTACTGTGATGCACCACAACCTGTGGTCCTCTCCACTGCACGAGATGAAAGCTAGAACAGCTCTCCAGCATTTCACCTTTCCTAGAAACAGCACTGTGCTACAGTCACTACCTTTCTCCTTAGTTATACCTCTGATAGTCTCCAAACCAAATCTCAACATTTTGTAATACTTAATACAGTAATATCTAAGAAAACAATAAAATAAAATAAAATTAAATTAAATTAAAATAAACATCTTTCTGTTATCTGTAGGAAGAAAATTTTTCTGGCTCTGAGTGATTTCAGTTTACTAAGTCACAAGGATTGCTGGAAATATATTGTAAATTAATCCTCCAAGTCTGCTTCCATTTACTGTATATGATAAACCCTCATGAGAATGGAGCAAATCCATCCAAAGGCTTTAATCTGCTCTGAGACCAGAACAACCTTGCATCGTACAACCAGCAACAACAGTGTACCGCTAAATCACAGGGAATCTCCCCTAAGAGATTTCATAGAAATAGGCCATAAGCTTCCCCTCTCTGCCTTCGGGTGAATGGTGGAAAGAAGAATTTGGAATCGGCTCTGCTACCAACTGTGCCAGCTCCTACCAAAGGCCCAGCAAGCTGCAAAGAGGGAAGACTTGTGCTCCTCCTTTCCCTGTGAGCGAGGACACAGCAAAGGTCTCCGGAGCTTCCCTGGAAGAAAGTAGAACTAGAAAGATAAAAAAGCAACACAAAAGCTGCCTTCAAAATCCATCTCATGCCCTGTGCCATGGATCCTCTTCCCCAAGAGCAGCTCAGTGCCAGCCAGCAATTCCCCATTCAGCTCCAGGACTGACAGACTTTGTCCTTCCAGCACTTAGACACCAGCTCTGTGTCTGGAAGTCAAGGTCCTCACACACGTTGAAGGCTGGCGGGAGATGGAAGGCACAGCGCATGTCAGCCAATTAGCTGTTTGCCAAGTCTTTAATGTCCCGAGCGGCTGTGATGAAGGGGCACAGTCCCCCCAGGCTCGCAGTAAGGCTTGAGGCCAGCTACCCCTCTACCACAACCACGGCCAGCTGGCAAGTAGATCCAAGCTACTTCACCGAGAGCAAACCCAAGACTAAGGATGTCTCCTCCCAGGGCTTTGGTGAAGTGCTGTGCTGCAGCTGATGGGCAGAGGGTCTCTCTCATGATTTCTGTGCATTTTGTCAAAGAAATCTGCCAGGGAAGGTGCACATGTGTAGGTGGTAAAAGTGGCAGAAATATACTGTCATTGCCAGCGGCCCATTAGATTTCACGTGTGAGAGCTAACACATGGCCTCAACAAAAAACAACCAACAAAAACACCCCAGATGCATGGAATTAATCTTTTTAAAGAAAATGAAAGCTGCTTGAGACAAAAGCCCACACGAATGAGGGCACCCAGCAGTCATTTAAATTCCAGGAGCATCTTCAGCCTACAAATAAATTGCATGAATCCTTATGGATCTGTGATTATTCTTCCTTACAAGAAGATACTTGGCAACTCAAGACTACAGCAGAATTTTGCTTATTTATAATTTTTCTTTTTAAATGGCAGTGTGGTTATTTTTTTTGTTAAGGTTCCCATCTACCTTAAGATCAGGGGAATGCATCTAGGTTAAGATCATACGAAGGATTTTCTCTCGTTTGGAGAACAAAACATGCCAAGAACTATTAGAGAAGATCCCCCAAACTATGCTGACATGTTCAGGCACTGAGGTACTTTCAGACTGTATTAAACCCCTTCTTCCTAAAGAAAGATGACATCCCGGTATCTAGGAAAAAAAAAAAGGCCAGTGAAAAACCCACGTACTCAATGAATTTTTTGAAGTCTGCAAGCATAGTTGCATTTTCTCCTGAATTTGTCCCTGAGATACCTCTGTGCTGTATTTCTGCAGTATTTTCAGTGTCATGGACTCAATTCCAGTGCAGCACAAGTTGCTCCAGGGTCTGTAGTTTCCAAACAAAAGCTGCCTCACCTCTATCTGTATTACCATACCTTACTATGACACAGTCTGTTCAACCCATTCTGAAGCTGGACCCCCCTCTCAAAGCCAGACTTGGGTGTCACAGGATTCAGCAGTAACGATCTTTGATGCTTTACAGCTTCTCACTAGGGTATGAAGTGATATTACCAAGCTTGCAGAGCACATGAATCCCATCTACTGATGGTAGTTGCTCAGAAATGTCAGTGTTCAACCCATATGATGCATTCTTGCTCATTTTAAATGAGACAGGAAGATAGTAAGATTGCATTATTATATCTGATAGAAAGGACTCATTTCTGTAGTAACTGCTAATCTCATCATGATGTAACCTCTTTGTCTTCACTAAAATGTTCTTAATTTATTTTTAGAATGACAAAAAAAAGTCCCTGTCAGAGATCGGTATCTTAAATTTTTCTTCCTAAGGTTCCCTCATACAAGCAATAGAAAAACCCATCAACTTCCTCACTGTGACTGCACATGGTAAGAGAGAATAATACCCACCAGTCCTTCAGTTTTTAGGTTTTTTAATGAAACCGTTACCAACAAGTCTCTCTCAGCGATGCATTTAAGTGCTTCTTTCCTATGATACAGTCAGTTAAGCCATTACAAAATATATTGGGCACATCACTGTAGCTGGATTTGGCAGTCAGCTTACAACAAGGACTTTCGGATTCAGACTGGTAATTCCAATGGGAAGGTCTTGCACATCCCTTCACTGACCTAGTTCTTCCATCGGGGCCTGCACACAGGCAATTTTTGGGAATGGAAAGGATCACACAGCACACGAATGCATCTCAGGTCTTCAAACTCACATCTCTCTGAGCACAGAGGGACAGTTTGGTGCCTAAAGGTTGGGGTTTATTTTTTTGTGGTTACTTTGGGGTTTGTTTTGTTTTGTTTTTTTTTTAAGATGAAAAGAAACTTGGGGCAGAAAGATTACTGAAGATGTCTAGAAGAACGAAATTAACAATACTTATGCCTAGGCCTGATAGAATTAGATCAACTAAGCTGGTGAGGGGTCTAGAGAATCTGTTGTATGAGGAGCAGCTGAGGGAGCTGCAATGTTTAATCTGGAGAAGAGAAGGCTGAGGGGAGACCTTATCACTCTCTACAATTACTGATAGGAGGTTGTAGTGAGTTGGGGATCAGTCTCTTCTCCCAAGTTCCTAGTGACAGGACAAGAGGAAATGGGCTCAAGTTGCACCAGGGAAAGTTAAGGTTGGATATTGGGAAAAATTTCTTTACTGGAAGAGTGGTGAGGCAGTGGAACAGGTTGCCCAGGGAAGCGGTGGAGTTGCCATCCCTGGAAGTGTTCAAAAAATGTGTAGACATGGCACTTCAGGATGTAGTTTAGAGGTCATGGTAGTATGGGGTTGATGGCTGGACTAAATGATCTTAAGAGGTCTTTATTAACCTTAATGATTCTATGATTCTATGAAATGCACTTTAAATTAATGACCAGTTTGTGCAGCATCTTTCCTTTCTCTTTTGGACAATAGCCCTGCTTCTTTCCTGCAAAACAACTATGTGCAATTTCTGATCAACTTCAGAAGCCAAAATTATCTCAACACACAGTCAGCGGATATGGGAGCAAGAGCAGAGAGGTCTTTGGTGAGCATGGAGTGAGGCTGATCATGGGTTATCAATGGTAAGAATGGTTAGCAATCAAAATTTATAAGTAGTTCTTGCAACAGTTGATCTTCAATAGCAATAAACACCACAAATCCTGCCCTGCTATGGTGTACCTCTTGAGACAGTAAGAATCAGAGATAACACACCTCTTTTAGTTTGATCCCAGGAATATTTGCTGTCCCTAGTATTCACAGAGTGCATTCCTAAATGAAGGAGAAACAAAAATACTTTCTATCCGAAATCCCCATTTTTTTCCGCAGCTCTGTGGACAAAAGCTGAAAACCCAAGACCACAGCCAGCCCCAAACAGCTTGCACTGATTTTAAGCAACACCTTTCATTTGCTGACCTCACCAGCACTGTCTCCCAACTGCGTAAAATAACAGGATGCCACTTCAAATAATATGGATTTTTTAAAGCATAGAGGAGAGGAGGAGTTAGACTGACTTATTCCACCCTTCAGAGGTGAATGCGATCAGATGGGGATCATAACCTCATAGAGCTAAGGGAAGCAATTTGCAGGTACCTCATTAATTGTGTGTCACTTACCCATGAAGAATAATGCCTATTAATCCTATTGACTGGAAATTATTAACGGGAAACAGAAAGCAGCTTCCGTGAATTTAATAAGTGCAACAATGACCCAAATGGAAAAGCATGTGATAGCTCTTCTGAAACCTATTACATGAAAAGTTAAAGTAATTATAATACAGTCATTTCAGAACTAGAAGAAGCTTAAGGGACCGCAGATTCTTCATGCCTCACACATCAGACAAGCAAGCATGAAATCAGTTTTCGTCAGGTCTCAAAATAAAAATGAAAACATTTTCAGCTTCGTAAAAAATGCAAACGTAAGATTGAAGATGTTTCCTGCTTATTTAGTAAGGCTGCCTTTATGTTTACACACTGGAGGTAGAAAGACTTGAGCTGAATTTCAAAACATTCTGCATGAGAACTATTATTTTCTTAAAATAAAAGACCAACCAGTAAAGATCCACACAGCATCACACCAAACAGCCTTCCACATGTATGCAAATATAGACTTCCACTCCTAACACGTCCGCCTTGTTATTTCCCAGGAGCAACGAGTGGGCACGCAGCTGGTTGAGTGCAGCGAGCATGTGTGCACGGGCTCCCTTACCTGCTCCTTTTTCACCGGAGTGCTGTGGGCTGCCACGGCCGAGAACTGCTCGAGTGCGTTTTGATGCTCGTCGCTCAGCTGCTGCTGCTGCTGGTCCTGCGGCTGGGTCTCCGCTGCCCCTTGCTGCGCAGGGCTCTCCTGCTGATCCTGCTCTTTATCCTTGGACTCGGAGTCCGATCCCGATTCTGTAGTCATGGTTGGTTATTCTGCAAAACAAGGTGAGCAGACCCACTGAGTACCATCCCACAGCCGTGCAGCTGTAAGATAGGCTCACAAACTGGAGAAGCATCAGGCACAAAGTTTTAGTCTGAATATGCACAGCCTTTAAAATGAAAGTGGCTGTAACACTGGCCCAACAAGGAGCCCTAGCCTAGGGAAGACCAGGTCTAAATGCATCAGTACTCTGAGGAAGAGTACACTGCCATAAAACCGTACTCTACATTATAATATACAGACTTCACAGGACGTACCTTCAAGTTAAATACAGTTCTACGCAGTTCACAATTCATAAAAGGAGACTGAGGAAAGCTCATGTGACTGAGGGCCCTATATCCAATATAATTCAATGCAGTTTGGGATTCTAAACCATGTGGAAGCTTTTGTAAACACTGAATCTTTTGTCCTTGGCATTGAAATGGACAGTACTTGAACCCCTCAACACCTGCACTCCTTTTTGGAAATGGACTCTAGTACTTTTGATGCTTTGAGGCAAGGTATAAACTAGAAACATCTGAAGTGGGCCCACCAATATCACTGTCAATATAAAACTGTCCTTAAGCCCAGTTCTGTCCTATCTACTTGAATTCACCCACCTTTCTGCCATTTCTAAGGGCTGGAGCATCCAAGAGAAAAGTACTTCCATTAAGCTATTCTAAGTGTCAGATTTAAAATAAAGTGAATATGACTTTCCCTGAATGTGAGAAATCTATGTTTGAGCTTAAGTTTGTCCAATACTAAATAAAAATGAAAATATTAGCAACATTCATTCAAAATCTTAACTATTTCAATTAAATCATTTTGTTACAAACATGTGGTTGGCACTCAATTCTCAAGCAAACCCAACCTTTAAAAAAATACTGCGAATTTGTATCAAAACAAGGATTTTAAAAAGCAGACCCTGTGCCAATTCAGCAAAGTGAGTGTGCTTTTATGCTTGTTACTCATACATTCTCCGTTCTCATGATCTTATCCTTGAGCATTTCACTTTTAAGCAACACGAAAACAAACCAGTCTACTGCAATCTATTTCTATTTATCATCAGGCCATGATTACTTCAACCTGGTAACCATAGCTACTATGTAATTATAAGCAGTTCCACAGAGTATACATCTGCTAATTCATCTGCTAGGAAGTCACTATGAACCCTTAACATACACTACAATGTTTACTAGTAAAAGCAAGTTTATTAAAGAGCATGAAAAAAAGTACAGGCTTTTTTTTTTAAATGTTCAATAAGCTACAACGCTTGAAAATGTCCTGAATGAGGCCAATTACTATTTTCAAACTCATTTATGTATTTTGCACTTTTGAGGCTAAGTTCTCCAGTGAAAACATGTCTCTGCAGAGCAAGCAAGCGTCCAGCTTTCAGCCTGTACTCAGCTTTTGCACTGCATGTGAGGGTGGGTGTGCAGGTTCCTACCTCCTGTGTGCCAAAACAGCACAAGAGAGAAGCAGATCTAGAAAGCATACATGGCAGATGTATGCCTCAGGCCACGTTTTCAAGGTACTAACGTGTGGTACGCTTTTTTTAGGAACACAACATAAATTTCTATGCTCAAATTGGCAGTTTTATCAGAAATACCTTTTTAGCATCTAAAAAGGCAATAATTAACTCACGTCTTTTGAAAAGCATTCATCTAACCAAACTTCAGATGTCCATATCTGAGATGGTCACTTTAAACGCAGAGGAGAAAACCAGTCGTTTCCGAGAGCGATTCATCTGACCTATTTTAGCTGCCTGCTTTAAGCTGAGATAAATCATATACTAGCACGACTTCGCCCGACTCGCTACAAAGAAAGTCTGAACAAGTTTCTCCGATGTAGATCAAACGAAATCATCCTCCATTTTCAATTCTATTAAGCTACTTTTTTTGGTATGTTTTAAAAATTAAAATACAGAACAATGTTAATCTCTCAAGAGTCTTGTTCTGCCCATCTGTCAGAACAACATGGAATAAACTATATTCTTCATCTGATGTTATTATGGTTGCCCTGATTTAAAACCACCCGGGTCCCCACAAACTTCCAATTTTTCTCCTCACTCTCAAATCATATTTCGAGCCAGTATATGAAGATACAAAATGCAAATTCATCAAATAATTCAATAAAATCAAACTATGTATTTTCTCTTCCAGAAACTATGAAACAGGAAGTAACAAAAAACCTAACTTACAGCTTCAAAAAGCATTGATCAAACAACACCAAACAGTACAGATGACCAACACCAAGTGTAATGCATGAAGCTGCAGTACCAAGTCTTTTTCCCCTGCTCTTGATATGAGTTAGAGTAGTGTAAATAGGAAGCAACTATCAAGCTTGCTGTTTGGAAAGTCACCCCAAGTATCTTGAGGCATTAATCTATATAACCCAGGAAACTACAGACTAGTTACTCTCGCCTTCATCCCCAGAAAGGTGATGTAACAAATCATTCTAGATGTCATCTCAAAACACATGAAAGAAAAGAAAGTTATTGGGAGAGGTCAACATGGATTCACCAAGGGGAAATTATGCTTGATCAAGCTGTTAGCTTCCTATGACAGCATAACTGACTTATTAGATGAGGGAAGAACATTGGATGTGATCTACCTTGACTTTAGTAAGGCTTTTGACACTGTCTCCTATACCATCCTCATTAGGAAACTCAGAAAGTGTGGGTTGGATGAGTGGACAGTGAGGTGGATCAAAAATTGGCTGAGTGACAAATTTCAGAGGGTCGTGATCATAGGTGGAGGGTCAAGTTGGAGGCCTCTAACCAGTGGTGTTCCCCAGGGGGTCAGTGCTGCATCTGGTCTTGTTCAACAAATTCCTCAATGATCTAGACGAGGGGCAGAATGTATGCTCAGTAAGTTTGCTGATGACACAAAACTGGGAGGAGTGGCTCACACACCAGAGAGCTGTGCTGCCATCCACTGTTACCTGGATAGGCTGCAGAGTTGGGCAGAGATGAACCTAATGAGGTTCAACAAGGGCAAATGTAGGGTCCTGCACCTGGGGAGGAACAACCTCATGCACTGATATAGGTTAGTGGTAGACCTGCTGGAAAGCAGCCCTGATGAGAAGATCTCAGAGTCCTGGTAGACAGTACGTTAACCATGAGACAGCAACGTGCCCTATAAGGTCAACAGTACCCTGGGCTGCATTAAGAAGAGTGTGGCCAGTAGGTCAAGGGAGTTCATACTTCCCCTCTGTTCTGCCCTGGTGAGGCTACATCTGGAGTACTGTGTGCACTTCTGGGTTTTCCAGTTCAAGAAAGACAGGGAACTCCTGGAGAAAGTCCAGCAGAGGGCAACGAAGATGACTGGGTGACTGGAGCCTCTCTCTTACAATGAAAAGTTGAGACGGCTGGGACTATTTATTCTGGAGAAGAGAAGACTTAGAGGAGACCTTATCAATGTCTATAAATACCTAAAGGCTGGGCGCGGGGAGGATGGAGTCAGACTCTTCTCAGCTGTTCCCAGCAACAGGACAAGGACAATGGGCACAAGCTGGAACACAGGAAATTTCATCTAAATAGGAGGAGAAACTTCTTTACTGTGAGGGTAACAAAGCACTGGACTCACAGGCTGCCCAGGGAGTCTCTTTCTTTGGAGACTTTCAAAATCTGTCTGGATGCAGTCCTGTGTGATGTGCTCTAGGAAAAAGGAGGTTGGACTAGGTGATCTCTAGAAGTCCCTTCTAACTTCGACAATTCTGTGATATAGTATCAGATTGCCGAATCAAGTCTGTCTTCCTTCAGCTGCTGTCACTGCTCATTTTCGCACCCTACATAGCTTCTTTCCTAATGAACATTTGCATCCAGGCTGTTTGTGAGCATGGAAATACAACCATTTAAATAAGTGCCATAAAACAAAACTTCATGTAGCATGAGACAAAATCAAGTTTTATTTTTCTTGCCAGTTATCATCTTGCATCTCAAGGAACAACAAATGTGGTTCTTTACCTTAGGGACACTCCCTCATGAAGCAGAGCCTTACAATACTCTGAGTTACTCTCTGGGACTGGTTTTCTCTCTACTTAACACCTGAGTCTTTGCTTGCTCTATGAGTCCATTGTTAGAAAAGGTTTTGTACATTATCAAATCTTTCAGCATAAGCAATTCCCTGGATTCAGTACTCCTGTCATTAGTCAGGCAGCAGATGGATTTAATTAACCCAAGGTTACCCATTTCCAAATGTCTTACTTTCCTACACATGCTAAAATGTTTAACAACAAATACTGAGAACAAAATACTATTGATTTCACACTGTTATCTTACAGACCTAAATAGAAGCAGAGCAAACACATTTTGAATCCAATTTCTTACAAACTCCTTAGATGATTGTAATGTTAAGATTTACCTCATTCCATATAGTGTAGGTTGAAAATACCTACATTACAAGACAGAAAACATCATTCTCAGTGCAAATCAACAGGTTGTTTTGCCTTCCTCAGCAAACAGCTGCTTATCCCAACAAACTTTGAAAGCATTTAATTTTTTATAAGCGGCACAGCAATCCTCCTAGGAGGAGGCAGTTGGAAGTATCGGAAGAAATAATAATAATCTTTATTTGACATAAATATTACTCTACCTTTGTTTGTACGCAGCAAACCTGACAAAATAGCTGGTAGTGCCTACAGATTTGTCAAACACATGTAATGGGCCAAGAATTTCTTATTCTTTATTAGTTTATTTACTATACCTGGCTATGCAACAAAATCATGACTTCTAATGTGAATTTCAGCACAGGAAGAAATCACCGAAGTTCTTTGAACATTTTCTGTTGCCAGCATAAACCCCATATCAAATTCCCCTTTTCAGCAAACAGAAAACAAACTAACGAAAAGAAACTAAGAGCGCTACCTTATACAAATGAGGTAATACTATGCAATCCAGATGTGCTCTTGGATAGCTAAATTCTGGCTTACAACCCAGCATTCAAAGATTCCAAAGATTAGTTGAGTCCAAATGGAACACAGATGCTGCTAATACTAGATAGTCTACGGCTAAAGTCAATTTGGCTATAAAATTGAACCAGAATGAAAATCAAGTCTTTTGACTAAAAAAAAAAAAAAAAAGAAAAGCCAAGAACTGGCTTATTTTAATCTGCTACTTAAAAATCAGGCTAAAAATGTATGTACTTTCAGCAGTGTAAAGGTTTAAAATGTGTTTGCAAGTGCTGCAGAATAATAATTAAGGGAAGATAAACATTAATATACTACACCAAGGTATTAAAACACAACTTCAAAAAAATATCTAGCATCTTAAAATAATTTTTATTAGATCAAATCACAGAAAAGAAATCTCCTCATACCCTTACATTATACAAAGCAAAATTAAACATGGATTGCAAAACCTGCCAACCACTTTCACAAAAAGCCGACATCCTAAAACCTTCCGACACACCTAGTCCTTGTCACCTACAGCTACCAACATACTGCACCTTAAGAGATATCCATTTCCATTACCAACTGCTTGCTATGGACTTAAGTGCATCACTTTCTTTTTTCTAAAAGGGCACTAAGATCATGCTGTCCTCTTTTAAAAATGCTTTGAGGAGGCAAAGCCGAGGCTATGTCACCTGGTCCCCTCCAGCAAGTGACAGTCACAATCTACTGTACATATTCATACATTCAACAAGGTATTGGACTCTTTGCCTTCTGTCCTCAGAACACAAACCTTCCATGCTGCATCTAACTGAGAAACAAAATGCACAGCTAATTGACTGCATTTTAATTAACGCAGCGGTCATGAATAAACCTTTATTTATATATAAATACAGGCTAGTGAAAATATCTACTATATTAAGCAAACAGAAATCACATTACAGAAGAAATTGCAAACTAATTCCTAACAAATTGTGATGTAAAGACAAAACAAAATTGAACCAAGTATAATTAAATGAACTATACATAGTGGCTATTTCCTGTAATACACAGATTAATGATTTACATTTAAATGCTCCTTTGATCTAATGAATTCTCTCTGTAGAAAGTTCTCCTTTAATTACAATAATTTCTGAAGATTGTGGTAAATCATTGCAAAGGTCCAAATTTAGAAGTTACGCAACAAAATAATGATTCCATAGTTCAAAAATAATGTTCTGCATAACAAGACACATATTTATCCAATAATGATGAGCTGCTGATGAGAAGAGCATATGGAGAGCAATATTGCTGCTATAAGTGGTAACAGAAATGTCAATATATGTTTCAAGAAAAGAATACACGCCAGAATGCCAACTTCTAAGCTTGAAATATAAACTGTTTTCATCAAACTGCCTGAAGTCTCAGCTCACTTCATTCCATTGGGTTCCTAATAGGAAAACAACGTTTTTAGAATGATCCTCTCTAATTTGGGTGAGTTATATGCCCTCAGGTGCAAGAGACACCAAAGCCACAAGAGCCTGGCACAGGGTTCTTGGGAGAGGGGCGAGGTGGGACCTCTGCCACACCTCACTGGGAGTTAAGACCGGCTCTTCCTTTACCTGTCACCATCCTCCAGGACCAGCATCAATGAGAGGTCTTACAAAAGAGGTATCTCCTTGCTGCTATGGTTTCTCTGGCAGACAACCTCAAAATGGGCAAAATTGGATGCCCCCTGCCCCAACTGCACACTCCTGTCACCTCTCTGGTGCCAGCCCTGGTGTAATTTTGGGGGTCCACGTGGCCCACCTAGGAGGGCTGAACCTCTCCCAGCACGGGGAGGGGGAAGCAGCACCCCTCCTTTGGGTACCAGTGGGCACCACCCATCTGTCTAACACAGCTGTGAGGCTCCAGTCCAGCAAGTGCAACCCTGACACTAACTCACAAACATGCCAGCTGGACTGAGAGTTTAGCACCGCACCTTAAAAATATAACACAAACGCACAGGAGTCAGCACATGGTAAAAAGACAAAAAGAAAGTAAAAAAAAGTAATAACAAGAGATGCAAGAGGAAAATCATGGAAACAGGTGCTAAGCATCAGGACGAGCTGCAATCCTGCCCGCAGAGCATGCTCCAGGTTAAAGGACTTAACAGATGTGGTGGCACAAGCTGTGGGCCAAAGCATAGGTACAAGAGAGAGACTTCAGGGAGGTGTTAATAAAATAATTCAAAAAGGCTGGCTGAAAACGTTGCAACACAGTATGAGCTAAAATATTTATTTTACCTTCTAGGAAGATGCACTACACGTATCTCTTTAAAGCTTCTTGATAAAGATGAAGGAAGGAAAAATGGAGGCAACATATGAGGGAAGGAGTTGTGTAATCTGAAGGTGATGGAGGAGATACCTTGAAACCAACAGACACACCCTTCAGAGGGGACAAAAAGGCAAGAGCAGACTTGAATTACCCATAAGGACCCAAAACTCCCTACCCCAGGCACTCTCTTGCACCACTACCAAGAGAAAATACAGCTGAGTATCTACAGCTGTAGAGATGATCCTGCACCTAGAAAAGGTGGGGACAGGGAGCATTGGGAGGTTTTAAATGACGGGGAGTGGAATACATGAAAAAACCAAAAGCACAAAAGCACAAAAGCAGAACCAAGGACACATGATTCAGGAATGAACATAAAAGTCCAATATCAACATAAAAGTAGAAATGAAGACTAGGACGCAAAGTGACTTACAATCAGCAAGAGATGCAGCAAACAATAAGAGAGTCTATAAATACATTAGAAGGAAAACCAGGCCTGTTACTGAACACAGGAAAGGATGAATTATTCAGTGTCTTATTTCACAGAAGCTATCTGGGACCAGATACTTGTGGCGTTTTTCACCTGACGTGCAGGATGTGCAAGCACAGGCTGGACAGAGTGAAGGAGGAACAGAACAAACACATCAGTAAACCAGGTGGTTTCCAGACAGCAGGAACCACAGGAAATGTCCCTACAGCGCTCGGGGAACTACCATCTATCATCTCCAAACTATTTGCCACTGCCTTGCAGATGCCAGAGAGGCCAGGTTAAGGCCTGAAAGAAAGGTGAAAGAGTCAGCATAGCACCCGATCTTCCAAAGGAAAGCACCAAGGGAAAAGCCAGAAATTACAATGTACATGGTAATACCAGAGAAGTTACTGGAGTACACTGCTAAAGGATTTCTAATCCTGTAAATATAATAAGAAAAAAAACCAAAACACCCAAACAAAGAGTCAGCATGAATGCATCAAAAGGTCATGTCAAACTAGTGTAATGTCTCTCTCGTTCTCTCTGACAGGGCATTTGTCCCAGCTGATAAAAAGAAAGCAGTACAGATGAAAAAGCTTATCTTTAGAAAGGCTTTTTAAACAGCCCTGCATGACTTTTTCGTAACTGAACCACATAAAAAAGTTTAAATGATTAAAAGAAAAAAAGAGTTATAAAAGTGACTAAAAAACCTCAAATCCCAGCCTATGAACAACAGTTATCAGCAGCACAATGGCAACCTGTGAAAACTTTTTGATTTGAGGAATCACAGCCCTTTGAGCATCAGTGAAGGAAGGGTGAGTGTGTGATCAGGCTCAGCATCCCACTAGGGAGGGCTGGAGCATGCTGCAAGCAGCCTCACCAAACACATAAAGAAGAGAAAAGCAAGCCAACACAAAACCATACAGACACTGAATTTGACTACATTTCCGTAAGGGTAAGAGCACCAGGAGTGGGGACCTCAGAAGTGAAAAGTGATGGGGAAGTGATGGGTTAGGCAGCAGGAATGAAGCTGCATGAGGGTCTGAAGTCACATGTTAATCAAGGCAAATTTCTGTGTGGGACAGGATGCTGGAGCTCTTCTGCCTTCTGCAGCACCAGGGAGAAGTATACAGGATACTGTATTTCAGTTTGGGATTCATCTTTTTGGAAACATATGCATTAAAGTGTCAAGAAGAGAGTACAAAGCATAAGAATACATTTAGAAAATGTGATCAGTGGAAAAAGGTTTAAGAAGCTGAATTTGTTTACCCTGGGAAAGGGAATAGAGAGAGGAGCTGATAAGACCCCTGTAATACATACAAGCTTCTTGCTGACAAGTAATCAAACATTTGCTAACAGTGGAGCAAGAAATGGATTGTCATCATGTGGGATTTAAAGTAGACAGTACATCAACTACAATAACAAACAAGAAGAGGTTATCTATAGCTGTGTGGAGTCATCACTGGGGACTTATGTACAGATACAGATTTTCTGTGTACATCTTTATAAAGCATATGCAATTAAAATTTTGTTGATTTTGCTACCCCTTCCACTTGAGTGGACAACTCTGAATTCACAAAATGCATGTATTTGCTTCTGCTTCAGAGTATCTGGATGCAAAGCATAATATTTTTCTTTCCTGTTTACCTTTCATTTTTACAATTCAGTCAAATTACCTAGGTCTGTTTTGCTCTCTTGATGGGTGGCTTCCCACAGCAACAAAACCCAGAATCACTGCAATTCTTGTTGCCCCTTGCACACACAAGCTTTATGAAGAATAGGACTGACCAGGTTCCCTCAAGACAGCAGATTACATTTTGGAGGTCATAGAGCACCCCAAGGCTATCCTAATTTCTGAACAGGACAAGAAAAATTAGGCCACCATAACTCATTTTGGCTGTGTTTTTCCCACCCTGCTGATTCAAGCAGTTGTCCCTATGGGCAGACATGGATTTACTGGAGGAGGAAGGTAACTGTGTTCTCCCCACAAACGCTCCATATAGGTCTCCAGGTACGGGGTGCAGTTGCCATTGCAAGCCTCCCTGCACTCAGAGTAGGGGCTGGCTCTACCCCTCTCATCTCCCAGTGCCAGGATCCAGCCACCAGCTCCAAAATCAGAATCACGGCCCACCTCTCACATCGTGACTCCTGCAGATTGCTCCCGTCTGGAAGAGACCACCCATACAACGTGGCAAACACACCTTCCTGGAGTGCTGAGTGTAACTATCAAAGCATGCAGTCATTAAATCCAAGCCTGACAGCTATTTCATTCACTAAAAAAATCCCAACAACCCAACAAAAACACCATCCACACAACAAAAAATGTAATAAAATCAAAATCCCTAAAATCCCAACAACAACAGAAAGGAAAAAAACCCTAAAAGGTAAAAGGAACTCTCCTGAGAAATACAAAAAACTGCTGCTTATAATAAGACTTCAGCAACGTGTCTGCTCACTGTAAAGCTTTAATCCACAGAAATTCTGGCACTGTAGAAAAGTAGGAGAGAGAAGAAATAATCTATAAGTAACTCAATAAATAAGTATGTTGAGAAATAACAGCGAATTGCAGGGTGTGGAGGCAGATGTGAGATGGAAATGAAGGAACTCCCCAGTTCAAGAGAGACAGGGACCTACTGGAGAGAGTCCCACAGAGAGCTACGAGGATGATCAAGGGACTTGAACATCTCCCCTATGAACAGAGACTGAGAGAACTGGGGCTGTTCAGCCTTGAAAGGAGACAGCTGAGAAGGGATCTTAGTAACATATATAAATATCTGGGTAGGTGTCAAGAGGAAGGAGACAATCTCTTCTCAGTGGTGCCCAGTAACAGAATAAGAAATAATGGCTTTAAGTTAGAACATAGGAAGTTCCACCTCAACATGAGGAGAAACTTCTTTGAGGGTGACAGAGCACTGGCACAGGCTGCCCAGAGAGGTTGTGGAGTCTCCTTCTCCAGAGACATTCAAAACCTGCCTGGACACGTTCCTGTGTGGCTGCACTAGGGGATCCTGCTCTGGCAGGGGGGTTGGACTAGATGATCTCTAGAGGTCCCTTCCAGCCCCTAACACTCTATGATTCTATGATTAGCATCTCACAGATGCTGGTCAAGACAGAATTACACAGAGAACCCCCCCCCAACTTTACTGTTTCCTCATTTGAGTTTAAAAAAAATATCCAGGGGAAAAAAAACCAAACAACAATACAGCAAAACTGTTTGTAGTGTTGTGATTACAAATCATAAATAAATATTTTATTCAGCAACTAAAAAGGCAAGAAAAAGCCCTCAATGGCACACCTTGATTTTCCATAGACAAGTGACTTCAATTACTTGGGTTGCATTTAGGTGAAGTTTTGACCTTTCTGAATCGCTCTGGACCCAAATGCTCACATGGGGTCCCCTGTGCATCATTCACTACTTGAAAGTTGTATTTAATGCTACAGAGACTGAGTGCGCTTCAGGCATCGGATTGTTAAATTCATAGACTCTTCTACTTAGCAGAAAATAGAATCAATCTAAATTAAAAAAAAAAAATAGTTGCACGAGTTGCTGACATATGGCAGGTGTGCTACATTATCACACTACCCTCAGGTCAAAATACTGTAACACCTGTGAACAATATTTTCTGTTTCATACACTACCTAAATAGACTGTGCTCCAGTGCTTCCAAGCTTGTGACCTGCCTAACCCCACAGAAATAAGAGAATCAGACAGGAAAGGTACAGATCGGAGCACCGAGCCCATCTCCTCCAAGGGTTCTTTGCTCCCTCCCACCAGCCATTTATCTTTCCCTCTCAGGTCAAAAAAAATGACGAACTATAACTTAAAATATCATCATGCTCTACAATTACTTGAATGGACATTGTAGAGAGGTTGGTGCTGGTCTCTTCTCACAGGTAATTAGGGACAGAACCAGCAGGAAAG
>NW_009723233.1:94367-113746 GCF_000703405.1 Apaloderma vittatum
AGTTGCAACAGGGCAAGTTTAGGCTGGACATTAGGAAGAAATTCTTCACAGAAAGAGTGGTCAGACACTACAATAGACTGCCTAGGAAGGTGGTTGAGTCGCCATCCCTGGATGTGTTTAAGTGTCGCTTAGATGTGGTGTTGGGTGATGAGGTTTAGGGGTGAATGTGTAGTGTAGGGTTAATGGTTGGACTTGATGATTCTATGATTCTATGAAATAGAATTCAGAAAATAAACCAGTTGTTTGTTTGTTTCATTTTACTTTTGTGGTGCTTGAGAAAGCCACAAAGGACTGCTCACTAAGGAATTAACTCCCCCTCAGCCCATTACTCAATAAAGTAATGCAACATCACATTTTTTCTTTTTATTTTGCAGAGAACGGATGCTTTTCCCCCATTTCTATGGTTTTGGGGGAATTCTTTCTTACACTTTTTCAGCCTTTTCTCCAATCCAGTGTGGTTTTCTCCAATCCAGTATGGACAGGGAAAAGGAAGTATTTGAGGCAGAGTAGACAGAGGCTCTGCAGTTAGCTGGCTAATGCCTCTTCCAGCCACCCACTGGCATTCCCACTGTCCGCTGCTGCTCTGGCCCGGCAAGACACATGTTAGCATTGTGGCCAAAACCTCTGCTCCCAGCTCCCAGCCCAGGCCCACATTTATTGCTGCCCTGAAGCATGCTCAGCAGGCCACAGCGTTTTCCACAAATCTGCCCAGAACTGATTTTTTTAAAAAAAGAAATTTTCAAGGGGGTCATCAATCATTTCTTCTAGGAGGCAGCCATCTGACACAGATCATGCAAGGCAGGGTGCTTGAGTGACGGCTTCCCCCAAGAGCAGTGCCAACTCGCCACCACTGGGGAGCTGCAGGTTTTATTGAATGCTGGATTAAAATAATTGGGAAAACTTCAAACTCAGGCAAGACACGAAAGGAAGGAAGGAGTCACAGGCAGCTAAAATAAAAGAACCCCCACCCTTGAATCCATACCGGGTTCCAGTGAAATAAAGGCAGCTCTGTGCAATGAGAGTGATCATACTGAGGCCCAGGGCTGAAATCACTCTCACTTCCTCTTCTTTTTTTTTTCCCCTCTAATATCACACTAATTTACATGTCGTATTTCAACTTCTGAAGGCATTAAATTGGTCTGATGCAATAAGGCTACATGATGAGGCATCACAGTATGGTTAATTGTAATAGCTTTTGTTTTTCTGAAATGGATTATTGACTTCATACAGATTTTAATCTCCCATGCATTGACATCAGTTCTGAATGTAAAACACACCCTGTAATATCAAGTAATAAACTTTGCAGTTCAGAGCACCACATCAGGAAACCACTGGCTCCCCAAACAAATTAAACTCTTGCAACTCTAAACAATCAAACTTGTGGCTTTTTATATTCAAAATTCAAAACACTTCTGGGATCCCCATACTCTCCCAAACTTTAACTACTTGCTACAGATTACAAAAATACCATTCATTTGGCACCAGCCATCAGCTCGTGATATCCCTGCTCCAGGTGACACGGTCACTCCAAAACCATCCTCTCAACCCTACACAGAAGACACGTGCCAGACCATCAAGCAGGGCGTTCAACATGTTCCACCCCAAATCAAGTGCACACACTAGCAGCTGGCCCCAACGCCTCAAAGTCACCAGCTGTTATATAATATGTTGGATGCAAACCAAGACCCACAGATGGTGTGGGAGCAGGGGCTTCTAGGAATTAATCAGTTGTGGTAGAAACACGGGGAAGACAAGAATATTTACGGCAGATCCAGGCATCTGCAACACAGAGTGATCTCACTTAAAATCACTAAGCGGGATTCTCTCCCAGCGTCAGTTATGCTCTGGTTCCGTGTTTTAGGACCATTTTAGGTACAGGTTCTCAAAGCACAGGAAACTCACGCACATGTTGTCCCAGAGTAGTTTAAGTCCTGAGGCTCCTTTGGGTGATGAGCTCTACAAGGAATTAAGAGCAAGCTTTCTGTATCTTCACGTAACTTCCCAATAAAGCCAAAATCTTTCGTCCTCTGAGCAGCTATGCTAAACTATGAGGATCTGAAGACCAGCATCCAATACATCCTGACAAAGAAAATATCTATCTTTAAAGAGAGTCTAACCCTTTTTACCTATTAAAGCCTGAAATGCTATATATACAGCTATACAGTAATGATACATTCTATACTGCTGACTCAGTATTATACTGGATTATGCTGTCTGTCTCTGAAGATGAATGATTTGACCACCTCTCCTGGATGTGTATGACTTTCTTGGACTTATGACACACAGAAGTGACAGCACACCTGATGGGACAGAAGGGGTTGGGGAAACAGGGACTATCAAGTCGCTTGAAATGCCTCTGCAAGACACTGATCAGAAAAAAACAAAGTAGAAAATGGCAGTGACACAGCTTAATTACAAAAAGAGAGTGAAAGGGAATGGGCAGAGTAAGAAATGTCATTTGCAGCTTTTAAATCATTGGGGATTCAAAACAGAAAATGTCACATACATCATTGTGGGTTACTCAACAGGAGTCCAGCACTTAAAAAAATATAAATCTATTCTGTATCAAGATGATCATCTGAAAGCAGAAGTGACAGTCATCAAGCTAGATACTGCTATTTCCTAACTGAGGAATGAATGACTTTACAACCTAAATTATTTCCTACCTCATGAGCTTTTTCTTATAGGTAGCTCTGGTAAATGTTTGACCACATGTTTTTAAGGCTACAAACCACTAATTTGGTAGCTCCTAAATAAACCAAAAGATCTACCTGAATTCAGCAGAGTATCTTACAATTAAGAAATGGAGTGAAATACTTTGATGCCAGATCCTGCTCAGTGTACTAGGTTTCAAAACCAGCATCACATCCTAACCAGGAAAGCAACAAAATCAGTGGAACAGGTCCATAAATGGTGGGTTTTCCCGTTTTTGCTCCTGGTGTCGTGTGTGTGACAAAGCACTATTGTGCATTTTATCTACTGACTATTTTACGCCAATCCAATTATTTCAGTACCCTTCAGATCACAGCATGTAAAATTCAACTTATTTATATTCTACAATATGTAGTAGTGTGGAGGAAAAAAGGTAACTGTCCTTTATCAGAAAGATTTCCCCAAGAAGGCATTTATAATTTCAAAGTTTAACTCATCAAACTATTTGGTATCTTAGTGCACAACTAAGCCTTCTCAGAACTTAATAAATATATAAAAAAATATAGTGAATTACTCTCTATTTCATCATAAATTGTGGCTCAACACCCCAAAATTTCTTCTAGTAGCTATGGCTGATGTTAGATAAACAATAGAGTCGCACTGCACCTCTCCTTCCTTTCTTCTGTTCAGCCTGCAGTCTGTTTCCTGTGGGGTCAGAAATCTCCATGCCAATATTCATGTGGCCATTACATCTAAACTAAAAAATGAATGAAATAATCCACCCACTCCCTGGATGTCATGAGTGCCCTGGGGAAGCGGTACCCTGCAGCTGGGTCCAACCCACTCTGCTCTCTGATGCCTTTGCTATATGCACGTGTTTCACCACAGCTGGGGCCACAGAAACCTTACCCTTAAGAAATCTTTTTTTTTTTAAGGTTTGCAAAGATGCAAGAAACCAACTAATCCTTTCCCCAAGTCCAGAACAGTAGTAATTATCCCTAGAGTGGCAGCCACCAAACTTTTTTTTGACATATCCAGCCACTCAAGTACACCAAAAGCACCGTCAACAAAACAAGCACGTTAGGCACGTGCCAGATCTTAATTAGGGAGCTCATTGTTTCAAAGTGCCTACTGACATCGATGCTTTGTGGTCCCCTTTCCAGCCCTCATGGCCAAACTCTACCTGGCCTATATATTTACGTCATCTGTTACTAAAATCACACAGTGCTGAAGTTTCCATGCTCCCCACAGGCCATTTATTCCATTGATTCCCTAGCCTTATTGTTTAGGAGAATTTTCCCCAATGTGTGACCTAATTCCTCCTACTTGAAATGTAGGCACACTCCTCCTCACCCTGACAACAGTGGATGTGTAACACGGCGCTGCAGCTTGCAGATGGCTGCTGGTCGCTCATCAGACCACTCTCTCCTCTGCCTTTTCTGGCAAGTCCTACTTTTAGTCCTCTCTCAAGCTCTTTTCTCCCTCCTCTCTTTTCCATCAGTCCACCTCTTTCCTGAGCAACAGCATCCAAACCTTACTTTCAGCCGAAGATCGTGTGCGCTTACTGGTGCTGAACAGAGTGCAAGAACAGCTTTATGTCTGAAAACAATACTCCTCTTTATATCCTTTGGTAATACAGCGTTCAGTATTTTCAACATATTATGACATCTATCAACTTAGCTTTAACCTTTGATCTATTAATAATCCCACACTGCTTTCTCCTAACTCCTGTGTAAAGATCTCCCAAGTGCAAAAAAAACTATCTTAATTACATTTTATTTTTTAAAAAGGAAAAAATATCTACTTAGGTAGACACTTTTTTTTTCATTTTGTATTCAAAATGTTCCTTCTTTTGGGCTGAGTAGCATTGAAACAAGTGTTTATTAACATACAAGATCTAGTTTCAGTGACAGACTACACATGATTTATATTAGAACAAGTGTGACTCCCTGTATCCAAAGTACATTCAAGCCATGCTACTCTTTTATTTATTAAAATATCAGGGAGTACCAACTGGAAACAAGTTCACTTCCAGGTTCCATCCACTGCTGAAACACCTACTCCGGAAACCATCACCTCAGTCCCCAGCAGGTGTTAGGGCCATTAGCAATTTGGCTGGGCTGACCCCTCGGCATGTTTTTTCAGGGCAGTTTCACAGGAGCTGAGAACATCTTCCAAAAACCACAGGAACTTGATGTTCTCCTCTGCTTGCAAGAGCCCCAGGGCCATTAAGGTGATCTCAGTGGCAGTGCAGGCAGCGTTGTAACCTATCAATAAATTGGGAGCAAGCTCACATCTGCTAGGAAAGGCAAGTCTGGTGTACCCCATTTTAGGTTCTCTAGCTGAGTCAAGCACATCAAAGCATGTATTACTTCTGTCTACCTGTCACTTCTTCCAATACGCTTAGATGAACCCATGGCTGCAAGCCAGAACCCAAACTGCTTCAACACAAGCAGTGCTTTTGGGGAAAAGTTATTTGCAACAGAAGTGTCAGGTCCCTTTTGGGATGCTGGCAAATGTTCGCCTCAACCCTTACTGAACCAGAAGTTAAATGCTGAGGAAGGACTGCAATTTCAGGTTAATCTGGGCATTTTAATATGGTCATGAAATGAACCACATGCTATGCCTCACCACTAAAAAATGGAAAAATCAAATGACTGATTGAGGCTGATTCCTTTAATCTGTATTTTCAGAAGAGTTTTGATATTGGTTTCTTAAGAGGAAACAAAAGCCCAACCTATGTTACGCCACTAAAGAGAACATCTGTTCTTCCTGTCCCTGGTACCAACAGTAAATGTGCCATGGGGACAAGACACCAAGGAACAGGCGGACAGGCAAACACAGGATACCATTTCATTCAAACCAATTGCTAGACAATGGCTGGCATTCAGATGACTAAAAAGTTGCAGAGAAGCTAGTTCAATCTGGCTTAAGTAGATGCAAGTGTGGACTTGGATATTTAGGAGTTCTTAAGAAGAAAAGCTGCTTGCAATATTTCAGGGTGGGGTTCTGAGCCTTTTTTTTCCTTTTTCCCTGCCTAATTCATTAGTACTAAATAAGACCAGAAACATGGCAGGGTCCTTTGTGCCCATAACTGCATCTAAGCCTGAGAATTACAGCTCTAATTAATGGGTTTTCCAAGCTGGGGGGGGAAAAAGAATCAACCGGGGAAAATAACTAAACTAAAATAACCCCCAAAACCCCAGCAGTTTGAGCAAGTTAAGGATTTTTTCTCTTGCTCACAGACACACACTGACATACAAGCACACAATGAAGGGCACAACTCCCAAAACACACATAATACTAGAGGTTCTTCCCTGTTTCACCCCTTTTTTAATCCTTTACAGTCTCGTAAAAGCATGTTGCCTTCAGGATGATGAGGGTTATTTTTATTCCTTATTATTTCATCTGCAGTTCAGCGTATTGCTTGACCTATGCTCACATAACCTTAAGTAAAACTGGTTCAAGTGTGCAGTTTCACCATCCCTAAAGCAAGCTGTATTTTATTAGGTTTTCTTTTTTTCCCTCTCCCTCCACTCACACTTCACAGGACAGGAAATGCCTGCTGTGAATTCTTGTCCAGTAATTCGAATGCCACACGAAGTGCTTTCTTTCCACTGCCAGAAAGCTTCCCAAGGACCATAAGCCCTTCAAGAAAGAGAGATGTAAATACCTTCGTCCTTCCCTGGTGGGCGAGAAGCAGTTGGGCTAGGGAGGGAGCCAGCGGTCCTCATGTGCCAGGGCACCCACCCAGCGAGCAAGGACAGAAGATGCTGTCAGTGGGATAGCTACCCACTTCATTACACCACCAACCAACTCCAGTTGCAACCGAAAAGCTACCACGTTTTTGGCATGAAGATCACACAGTTATTTTTTAAGCAGCTGGCTGCACTACCCTATACACTGCAGCCATACGTTCGTGATGCCTAGTCATACTGAATTATGTGTGGAAAGGCTGAATTATTACCTTTTTGCAACAGTCTCGGTGTTGTAACACCCAGAAGTCTCAGTTTTGTAGATTATTAAACTAGGCACATTTTTTGTGCTTGACAAGCTTTTAATTGTCAAGGAGAATCATGTACAGCTATAAATCTATGAAATGTATTATAAATAATGCCACATGTTCAAATTATTTTGACTTTATGGGGAAGATGCTTCCCTTAGTTTATTCCTTTAATGCTGAGGCCACAACAGTCTGTAAGGCACAGCAGATCTATTACTGGAGCTGAATAAAAGGCAATCTTAAAACCCACATCCACCAGGGATAAATCCAAACTTTTCCATATATGTTATTACCCTTTGACATAAGAATAGAAACTCCATGAAGTCACTATTGCAAGTCTGTTTTAGATACTCTTAAAAACCAAAAAGGCTGGATTTGTGGGATTTTTTGTGGTTTTAGAGGGGTTTTTTGGTTGCTTTTGAGTGTCTGGGGTTTTTTGTTTGGTGTGGTATTGATTGGTTTGGTTTTTTTCAAAAGACAGCTCATGTTATCATTTTTCCTCCTCTCAGAGGATGACCTCTGGTTACTGTAACAGCATGTTAGAAAGCAGATTTGATAAATCAGTCATGTATGCACATAGCAAGCTTAAGTCTGGCACATATTCCCTCCAACTCCTCCTCATTCAAGCAAAACCTATATAGTGAAAAACCTGTGCCACAGAAGGAAAAAAAAAGACAAAAGGCAGCTATTTTCAGACCAGACCAAATGCATTTGAAGGAAAAAACCTAAACTCCGTCCTGAGAAAAATGACAGAAAGTGGAGACTGATTCAGCCTTAATACTGTATTGGCTGTAACTTTCCTAGCAATTTGCACCTCAGCAGTGGTGCCTGATCTGTGCAAAAGAAATTATAGGTACCCTAAATCGATGCAGAACTATTTCCCACTTTTAAAGGCAAAAGGACCTGGAACTTTCCTTCGAATTACCACTGTGGGTTTGCAACACGAGCTACAGCATGCTTACAAACTCCTCAGTCAGTGGCATGCGTTTTCTAACACATTTTGATTTGCAAGTCTCGGCAGGCGGAGGCAGCATGCTGCAGTGTTTAGGACCAGAGCAAACCCAGTGCAAAGCACGTGGATGTCGGGTCCTTAGTCCCAAATATTTCATTGTACAGCCCTTCTTCTCTCAGGCCAATGCCCCTTGCCCAACGCGGCCACGGGTACATGCTTCTCTCCCGGGTTTATATTTATCCCTGGCCCAGGTGCTGTTTTCCAATGGGGAACACAAGCTCGCCCGTGTCGAGGGCTACGAAACAAAGGCAGGAATTTTCCCCCCCTCTACAAGCATCTCTCTCCATGTGTGCGAGCCATTAAAATGATTTCACACCAGGTTCACGTGTCAAGGAGCAAGTGACCTGGAGTTTTTGAATGTTCAAAGCCAGCATACATTTGGCCCTACACTTTATTTATGTTCTATATGCACATTGCCTCCCTGAAGCCTACAGCAAACAGCTGTCATTAACATTCACCCCTTCTGCTAACGCTTTCCTTAATCCCTAACTGACTTTCCAGCCTATAATTAAACTTTCCAGCTGCCACTCTTGGAGATGGCACCAATATCCATCATTTGTTTCTAAGCAGTCCCTGAAAAGCTCTTTTTCCAATTTCTAAGACCATTGGTCAGGACCAAAGCCTCTTACACTTACAGGTTTTAGGCCAAAAATCTTCCATTCACTTACAAATTGACCCATCTTTTACTAGGGAAAATAAATGGCCAAGTAGTATTATCTTTATAATTAAACTAATGCATTTTTATAGTGCCAATAGGTGGAGCGCAGTGTTTGAAAACTGATTAATAAATGCTGCAAGTGCTTCCATATTTTGCACGGAAAATATACTGGAAAGAGCTGCATAACCACCATTGCTTACAAAACTGTTCAACCCAAGGCCGAAGTTTAAACAGCTTTCAGATGAACGAATTAAGATCTGAAAAGACATTCTGAATAAACATAAGGACCCAACATCTTACTTTAGATTGCAACAGTAAATTGGGGTTAGCACTTCAATCTTCAAAATCTGTTTTTCACATTTGAGTAAATGATTATTTGAACAGTAGAGATGGTTGGCAACATTGTTGTCTGATGCTATTGTTACTGCTCAAGCGGACTTGATATTTTATGAGAAAATTACCGGCTTTGCAGTGAAAAAAGTAAGGGACGTGTCTGAAGCAAATGCTATTCTTTGGTAAAGTGACTTAACATGACCTGGGGGCAGCTGCACAGAGCAGGTTGGGCCAGCGTAACACCCAGAACACACACGCTGTGGGCTGCAGGAGAACAATGATCCACAAGCCCTTCAGATCCAGGACAAGAAAACTCCGGCAGATAACCACAAACTCACGGTACTTTTGTGAGCCCCAAATGCCTGGGACATCTGCTGAGCCTGTGAATCCACCAAACCCAAACCTGAAGGCTGGAGAACCACGCATGGCATCCTCAGTCCCAGAGCTCTGCAACTCCGGGCACCGCAAACCAGGAGTTGACATCTCCAAATATTACTTGTTACAGAGTAGGGCAACATCTGCTCAAACGCTCAAGAGCTATCATTACAAACAACGAGCAGGCTCCATTCATATCATGACTGACAGCTGAGCACCCACCAGCAATCCCAACAGCCCACGGCAAACACGTCACCTGCTGCTGGGGATGCAAGGACGTTCAGGGTGAGTCACCTCCATGTCTCCTTTCAACATGTTTAGGAGTCGCAGCGTGCTTCTGGCTTTGCCATTTGCCTCACATGGCAGAGATAAACTGAGTGCTTGGACCCAGCCTTCCCGTTTCCAAAACCGCAGGCTGGTTTCACAGGGGATGAAGGCTGCAGCCTTGCTGAAACTTATCTGCTGGTTTAAAAAAGGCGGGGGCACCTTCAGGAAAGGAACGCATTCGTTTTCAATTTTATCCCACTGGCTGAGGTTAACAACTCAACATTAAAGTTTTAATGTTGTAGAAACATTTCAATAACTGTGCAGGATTTATCAGCTGCTGTAAGGCTATTTTGGTAGGCTACCAGAAGATTAATCGCTGAGGTTTTGTCAAGTCTAAAAGCATCACTGCTGAGCAAAGAGATCATACCAGACAGGTACAAAAATTCAAAGCTTGGACAGCTATGGCTTGTTCCTAGCGGCAAGGCAAGAAAGGTCAACATTTTAAGTGGAAATTAACACGCTTCAAACGTTCCTCCCTCCTCACATTAAACATATCATTTTAAACGTGAATTTTGAAGAGTGCAGGTGACATGCTTAAGCTTCAAATAGGTATGTTTTGAGAGGTTAGGAGAATGCAAAAGTGGCATTTCATTGAAAACCGTTTGTCATTTTTAATCAGAGGATAACTGTACAAGAGGTGTGTCTGATGCAATTTAAATTTTCACCTGACAAACTGAATTATTAATCTTTGCAGCGCCTACGACAAAGGATCAAGTGGAGCAGTCAGTCAGTTACCATCAGCCCAAGGAGCTATGACAGAACATCCTTGAGACAGGGAAGCGGGGCCATGCAGCACCCCGGGATGAAGCATGGCTTGCAGGCACTGCAGCCCAGAGAGACCAGGACCTCCGTCCTTGCCCCACTGCCACCTCCTTCACTTTTCTGAACCAGAGGAGAATCTTGGGCAGCCTCACCAGTAAAATATGCTGCGGTTTGCAAGAAACAACGCTGAGGGCTCTATCTGCGCCTGGAAAGAGCCATTCACTCTGTGCAAGCAGCTCCAGAAGGGAGGACTAAAGAGCTTGAGGAGTTTTTTATTCGCATCAGAAGGAAAGTCTTGCGTATTGCCAGTCACTACCTCATTTGCCTATGTAAGGCAATAAACACTTCCAGCTCGAACCAAGTTGGCAAGGAGTTGCCTTTTCCCAACAGAGTACACTTGTCATGATGCCTTGCCAATTTTAGAAGACACCATGCACTTTGCAGAGCTGTCATCTTAAGCAATGTTAAATATTACTCTTGCATACTAATTTTGTATCTCTCCAACATTACTGATCAATAATTTCCTTATTATGTGTCTAAGTAGAGTTCAGAAAGAAATAAAAGTTCTAAAAATTTCCACAGAGTAACTTAAAATGGGGTTTCCATACACCATGATGATTTCTCCTTAACATGAGGAGAAACTTCTTTACTGTGAGGGTGACAGAGCACTGGCACAGGCTGCCCAGAGAGGTTGTGGAGTCTCCTTCTCTGGAGGCTTTCGAAACCCACCTGGATGCGTTCCTGTGTGACCTGCTCTAGGGGATTCTGCTCTGGCAGGGAGGTTGGACTAGATGCTCTCTAGAGGTCCCTTCTAACCCCAAACATACTACCATTCTATGATGTCAGAACACTAGGTTAGAGCAGGTTATGCAAGGTGTTAAAATGACGGCCAAATGCAACCAGAAAGAAGAATTCATTGCTTGAGAATCTCAAGATGTTGGGTTTGAACAAGCCACTAGTCACAGCAACTTCTCAGCCCACTTCTCCAACTAGTATGTTTTTAAGCAGGAAATAATCCCCTTCATTGTGTAAACACTTGTTCAGGCTCTAGTTAATGTTTGTGCTATCCCTTCTGAATTTCTGGACACTTTCTTCCAGGCTCAGCAGCCAACATTTAATTAAGAAATACTTAACCACTAGTATTTTCTAAACAACAGCACCTATGCAGAAATAATTGCTTATCACATCTACTTTAAAAATCAAAACACAGCCAGTGGAAACCAGATACAAAACGTTCGCCTTAGGCTGAACTAGTTTTGTTTAGAAAATTAACAGACAATACATTTCTTTGGCTGAGACCTTGATCTGTTTGTCAGGTCCCATCCTGCAGCTCTTACAACAACGTCCCAGGCACAGAAGACGCTATCAAGGAAGCAGACTTGCAGTTCTGAGGGTCAGGAACAACGATATAGCCCTGGTGCACCTTAGAAGAACATAGTGAAGCATTTTTGGTAAAGTATGTAATGCAGCATGTAGCAAATATATCTGTTTTATCCTTTTATAACTGCTTGGAAACTAGAGAATGACAGATATCATCTTATGCCAGTTTGTATCTTTGTAACATGATGGCTTGCTGCCGCATCATTCATTGGACACTCGCATGTTTTTTTATTAAAAAAACCATCAAAAATAAACAAACAAGAAAAAACACAGTATTTTCCACAAATCTATGGAGATATTAAACACTTGTATTGATTTCCACAAACTGGTTGGAAGAAGAAAGCATAACTACACCGATTGCATTCTTCAAAACAGCATCACAGGGAAGTATTTTCTTTCATACCAGCTACCTTGCTTTTAGACAGAAGAAACCCCAGTAAGAATGATAAAACGGTGCTTCTGACGTTGGAAAATACAGGACACAGGCAGTGACACGCTGTTGGGGTGAGGTGAGGTGACTGAGAACAAGAAGGGATGGGGAAAAGACAATGATCGTGTCTTCGTGGCAGAGAGGTAAAAACAAAATCAGAGCTGAAGGTGGAGGGAGTCCAAAACCAGGTAGAGAGGTTTAATACAGACACTTCTATTACGGATGCTGCTGGCATCCTTCTGGCCAGCGTAAAGCAGAAACTACAACCACCCTGACTCCGTGGGTAACCCCATTTGCCCTATACTAGCAAGAGACATTTTATGTCTATTCTTAGAGCACTGCAGTGGGAAGTTGGTAAAAATTTAAAACTAAGGAGCTTCTTTCTGTTCTTCAGCTCTGCAACTGTAATTCAATCACTGTCCCCTCAGGCTGAGAAAAGGACTGGCTTTACTGCTTTGCATTACCATGTCAGTAAAGAAGCTGCAAATAACAGTATTCATTCACAGATGTGAGTGTAAGAAAAAAAAGTTCTGTGTTTGCACAATGAAGAACAAGTCAAGAAACTCAAATCACACCACTGGCAAATGAGGATAACACACCTTAAAACTTTAAACAACAAATTTGGGATGATTTAGGCTTTGCAAGAACTGTGATCAATCACAGAATTGTTGGAACATTTGGGCTTGAAAAGACCTTTAAGATCATCTAGTCCAACCGTTAACCTAAAAATGCCAGCTCTACCAACGGGTACAGATGAGAAATAATAACCCCTACGCCAATACTGTGAAGAGAAAGGCAGGCTTTTCAAGTAACTTCAGTTGTATCAGCATTTCCCCATCATGATAATTAATTGTATGGCATATTTAGTTATGTGAAAATGCAAGTAGATACATCGCTTATGCAGACAGAAAGCCTAAATGAATATATTTAAATATACTAATGAAGGCAGTGGGTGTTGTCTTTCCTCCCTGCCGCGGACAACTAGTGGTGGTACAATCATTGTCTGCTGGCTCTTCTTTTCTGACCCATTACAGACACAAAGGGATTCCCAAGAACAGAATAAACTAAGGCAAATCAAATATACTCTAATTCTTGATGGTATCATCAAAAAAGGTGGTATGAGAATTGGTTGTGCACGGTGGTTATCTTACTTTTTCCAAGATATCTACTATAGCCAATTAATATGTTATTATAATCTACATGTAGGACCAGTGGCACTGAGGGCAGGACTGAAGGCAGAACACAAACCGGCATCAACATCACATCTAAACTGGTGCAGAGCCTGGCGACAACCTCCGTTTACTGCACTTTGCACGCCGCCCCTGCAAGTAAGTGATCAAACCCCGACAGCGTGCTGGCACAGTATTGAAGGACCTTCTTCCTAATTGCCATGCCTCAAATTCCAGCTCTAAGCCTGCTAAGGGAAAGCCTGCAAAACTTCTCAATAAATCACAGCAATCAGAGATGGAAATTAGGTCATCTTGCCCGCGCCTCCTATCCGCACCATGAGTTTGCTGCCCATACAGTGCTGCTGAGTGCTCTGTCTCAGCAACTCCTAAATGATTGAAGCGCTGAGGTTTCTCCCAATTTCTGGCGAAGGCTGTTACACAGACCAGTGAACCTCACCATCCACACACTTCCTACATAGCAGCCTCGTCCTCTCCACCCCAGTTTTGCCTCTGTCCCATTTTGTTCCGTTCCTATTTATACCTCCCTCCAACCCTCCCTAAATCTGCTCCTGATGCTACCACAACCACCAGCGGGCAAAAATTGTTGCTCAGGAAACGCTCTTCTGCCTCTCCTGTAATCCCACTGTAGTGTGCTGCTATTTTTAGGAGAAAAAGGAGGTGGTAAGGGAATGAAAGGCTGCCAGCTCCAGCTGTACAAGAATAATGCTCCAGTACGTGGAAACTACATTACAGTGTTTCCCTTTAAGCATATATAATTAACCAAAACTTTCAGTCTTCTGGAATGATCCAAAAGGGAGACAGAAGAAATGGAAAAGACAAGTTCCAAGGTAAAGAAACTGCCATCTCACTTGAGCTTTCAACCCCACATTCAGGCCTCTCCTTCCAGGGTTGTTCTCAAGATTTTCCATCGGCATTTGCCTAGCAAGACACATGGTCAACCCAGCCGCGCACTGCCATTACAAAACGATCAGTTAAGAAACCTGCTTATGACAGGAGGCAACCGTGCCTTGTGCCAGCCCCTCTAGTGGGAACACGACCTGTGTTTTGCTCCTGCTTTGAAACAAGGCGATATGCTGACCTCCATAAAGGCAGCTGCCCATCCTCAGACTCCCCAGAGCCAGATGCCCCATGCAAAGGGCTCTGTGCAACCAGTGCCTGGACTACCAAGATGATTTGGCTAAACCAGAAAGACCCTGCTCTCCTGAGAGCACATCGTACCTCCCCCACCATCTTTACCAAACCTCATATTAAACGCGAGGTTGAGAACCGCTACCAGGAATAAACCTGAGGTACTACGTTTCTTCCTGCAAGTAATTCCCATAGGCAAGCAGGAGTGTTTCTCTCGGTACAGACGCACGTGTCCGTACACTGACTCCAGCGCAGCTGTGGGGCGCCCATAGCAATCACACTGCGGTGGGGAGCCGGGAGGCTCAGTGCTGCCTGTCCCAAGCATTACTCTGCAACAGTGGTACTTTAATTGAAAGAAAACAGCAACGAATTCAGTAGACCTGGTGAAGTAATCATCTCCAGGGTCCTTAGAGAGATTACAGCTTCCTGACCTAAACTACGATTTGGTAGGGTTACATTTTGGCACCTTTATCTAAACCGAATTGAGCCTTGCTTCAGAGACACACTTATCCATTTCTGTGGGAAGACTGACAGATAAAGATACTCCCCAATGTGAGTCAGGGTGCAAGAACAGGTCTCTCAGTTAGCATAAACATATGTTTCTTAGGTATGGAAGAGCTTCCCCCCCCACCCGCTTCCTTCACAGCCTGTTTGCATTTGCTGGCTTATTAAACAAGGTTGTATTGGCAGCCAATGCATCCTAGGAAACCAGGAGGTGTTACACATAATTGCCCTCAGATTTGTAAGAAGTAAACAAGGTAACCTCCACCACCAGGGACTCCTCCTGCTCCACTGCCACCTGCAATGTCACACTCCCCAGCCGCTGGGAGCCACCTGGGAAAGGCTGCTGGTGCACCCCAGCGGGTTGCTGCCTCCCAAGACTCACTCACCTCCTCCGCTCCTCCAGCAAGGTGGAGAGCACTGAGGCTGAGCCATTGCAAGGGATGAAGCTCTGAGGATGAGGAAGGCAAAGGGATAATCTCTAGTAAGGAAGCCTGGCAGGTACTTGGCTGCCTTCCTGGGTGACGGATGTTTGGTGCTAGAGGCTCCTGCCCCAGCTAAGACGCCACAAAGGAGCCCCAAGGAAGGAGCACTCAGACAGCAACCACAGCCAGGGGAAGGGGACATGTGGTGGGAGCGACAGGCAAGGCCTTGCCTGGGGGAGTGGGACGCGACTGAAGAGAACAGCAAAACCACAGGTGTAAGCATGCAGCTTGCTCTGGCCTGGCACAGGCCACAGACAGGTGTTTTCCCTTCCTCTCTCCCATAAACCTCCCATCACTCAACAACGGGGCTCCAGGCAAGAGTCCATCCGGGTCAGCTCCTTCCACCTCGAACATATTTCTCTGCTTGCTACCTGCAGGCCATCTGAGACCAAAACCCAGCCCCTGTTTTAGGAAAAGGGGTGCAGTAAAAGACAAGTGACAGACACACTCTATACCTTGGTAGTTCAGATTATAACACAGTCCAAAACCAGAAATGTCAACCATTCTCCATTTCTTCTCCCATCTCTAACTCATTAGAGCACTGCTATCACTTTTCCCTTCTGTCACACTTATCACTAAATGTGTGTTTCATACAAATACATGCACGTGAGCATGTATCAAAATTGCATCCTGCTTTTCTCTCTTTACAATGCCCCCCCACACTTCCCAAAATATTTCTTTATATTCACATACGCTTTCCATTTATCCCAGCCCTTTACCCCCATATGTGCTCCAAGTGCCCAGTTTTCACATTCTTCTAAACGATAAAGACTTTTCTCAGTGGGATCAAACATCTGGTGGGTGATCCTCATGCAGATTTCAGTACTACCTTTGTTTCTCTGCCTGCCAACAGATCAGTTTTGAGAGGTAGTGAAGCCACTGAAAGGGATTCTCTGTCTGTGGCACATGAAGTATTTCCAAGATTTATAAAGGAAAGCATAAAAATAAAGGAGTCCATGTAATTTTTTTTTTACTTCTGTGTACTTTTTAAACTTTTATTTATATATTTCTCTGTCATATACCACATCCTATGGGATGCGAATAGTTTTGTATATGATTTAGAAGATTATAATAATTTCCTTTTTGCCTTTATCCACTTCATTCAAGAACAACTAGCTCTGCTGATACAAAGGCCAAATAAAAAGTCAAGATTTCATTTTTCTCCAGAGACAAAAAGCTGACAATTACTCAAATTGCATTATATCAGTTACATAGGAAGGGTGCAGGAGATACTGGGTTTGCTGTCTATACAGCACATTTTCTCAGATTAACTCAGTTGTCCCAAATACTGACCCATTTCTGCTTTTCCACAGATATTTAGTCCTCAGCAATCCTCCTGAGTTTCCTCTGCACCAATGCTTATGGTGACAGTGATTGAGAATGGCAGGGGCATGAGCAAAGGGCCCATAGGATTTCATAGAATCTCTTACTGAAGCCAAATAAGTGCTTACGCTCCTCTTCTCCACTACCTGTGCTGTTCATTTTAAGAGATGGAGATCTTTACAAAGAAAACAAGCATTTCTTTTTGGGTAGCCAGCTAATGTGAGAGGAAGTGCTATGTGTCCATATACGCATTTAGACTTGGACCACTCCCCAACCATTAGAAACGGCTAATATTAGAGATCAAAAACAAAAAGAAACTTGATAAAACCTAGCTAATCCATCATCTTTTCAGTAGTTCATCTCTTTTAAAGCCTTCTTTTACAGTACTAATTCAAACTGTTTAGCAATGCTTATTTAAGTCTAGTTCTGGGTAACACTGTTTTACATACTCTATAACTTTTGTACCAGATAAAAACAACCCACCACAGTCCTTCGGAATAAACATGTTTTCAGCTTAATTTTCAGCTTAGTTGACAGCAATCATATTTTTCACTTATATACATGCATTTATTTTCACTTGATTAGAAAGAAATTATGTCTGAAGAAAACACTTTGAAAATTCAAACTCTGCAATCATACTTCCAGTTAAAAATGTGACAAATACGATGCTAGAACACAATATCACAGGGCCATGCTTCACACATTGAAAAAGCACAATCCTGCAGAATCATGAAAGAGCCCTCCCTGCACAGATCGACCCTTTGTTTTCAAAGCCCAACATACATTGAACACGCACTGAATGTACACAGATTCTCACCCCAGGATATATTTCAATGTGATAAAGTCACACAGTTATTAATACTTTTATGTCGGAAACACTGTAGCCCTAGAGATAAAGCTGATGCTTCATCTCATGAGAAACAAGTATTCTTTTATAACCGCTTATAAATGGTTTGATGTCTTCTCACAGACACCAAGCAGTCATTGTAATCTCATGGTAACATGAGATTTCCATGAAACAAGTCTGAATGTCACCCGTCGTGAATAACACATTTAACATATTTCAAGAACTTTCTGCTAACTTAGGATCAACCCTGAAATACAAAAGAAGTGATATTTTTTGTATTTAAAAAAAATCATGCATAGCCCCCAAGGAATTTACAACCACTGCAAAAAACAAGAAATCTAACAAATACAGGCAAGAGCATGCTACTGTGGATCAAACCCACCACCAGTGCCCATATTATCTACAAATGCCCCCACCCCTCTAAGGAAAACCTGTGAACAGTAATTCTTTTTCATCAAAGAGTAAACATCCAGCAGGTTTCCACCACAGACAAAAAAAAAAAAGACCTCACCCTGTTTAATTCAATAAATTACGTAAGTTGTAGCTTCACCTTCGCTTGCTCCTTCTCAGAAGAGAGAATAAAACCCCAACTAAAATTAGACCTCTTCAGTTTTGCTGCAGTTCCCCAGTAGACAGACACAGCCCTGCCCTTCGAGGTGCCACCAAGGCGGAGGCGTTGGGGGGTGGTGGCTGAAGATGGTGCCACACCCTTCTGCGTGTGTCCCCCCCATTCCTCCTCCTCTTCCTCCCAACGGCAAAATCTGCCCACCGCACCCATCGGATGAGCTCCTGACACACATCTGACCAGCTCCTCAGTCATACGGGGGGCAACCTTTGGGGAGAAAAGGCCATCAGCTGCAACATTAACAGAGGGATGCGACTGTGTGCAATTAGTTCAGGGAGAGGCCCGAGCTGTACTGGTCTGATTAAATAAAACTAATGTATTTTTAATGCCTCCCAACGTGTTTCATGTTCTCTGCTGCAGTGAGTAGGTCTGCAGCATGCCAGCGGCTCAAGGAACCTTCCTGCTCAAGCAGTGCTGTAAGGAATAAACTTCGAGCAGCTCTTACTCTAATGCAGTGCTCTTGGGCTCTCCTCTCGCCTTATTGCCATGCAGGTCTCATTCTCACATTCGAGCTGAAACTTTCCAACCCAAGGAGACCAGCGTAGCAGTATTCACCCATATATACATATACATTATGCATGTATCCACACAGGTGCAGCATGACCCCTGAATTTAACCACATCAGTGATGCAGCATGACGATCTTGACCTTTTAATACTCTGAAAGGACAGTTCTCCATAGATTTAGAGGAAAAGCTTTACTCGATTTCATATAACCAAGATTTACTGACCAAAAACTTACATATTTGCTTATATTCCCCATTTTCTATCCGATTTAGTTATGCTTGGGGTTTTTTTTACAGAAATCTTTCAGCTTTGTACGGACACAAACACTGGCAATATTAAAAGTAAAAGGGAAAAGATAATCAGCTTGCCACATTGTAAAAAAAAACGGATGCACATGGGACACACCTAACACTGAGGGATGTTTTGGCAAGCGGGCCTCTCACTTGCAATCATTTTGACAGAAGAGACTTCAAACACCTGAGGTACTTTCCCTTAAACTTAAAAGCCACACGCACGTCGAGTTGAGGAAAAACTTCCTATCTCTGCCCCAGACACTGGAGAACAGCATTCGAAGCAATAATCACCTTTACCAAACGCCTTCCTCCTCAAGCACAGCCCCAAGAGAAATAAATAAAAAATGTAGTATCAAGAAACCGCAAGGCCAGATTGGCTCTACCTCGCTACCTGCAGTGATCCCAGGAGCGTGAGCTTTCAAGCTCCTCGTCAGATGTGCTAAAGTTTCAACTCTGAACGGAAAACAAGGAAACCTAAAAAGGACGAAGCACTGTTTCCCCTCTCCCCGTCCTGGTCACCCAAGGGCGAGGGGCCTTCGCTGGGGTGCG
>NW_009723234.1:0-16089 GCF_000703405.1 Apaloderma vittatum
GCCATGCTTTAGACAAAAACACTCAGCATTTCGCTCGTGGATGCAGCAGCTGAGTAGGACCGTAGCATTGCCCTCATAGTCCAGTTTGCACTTTCTTCTGAATCCTTCGGTTTTTCTCCATTTCACAAAATTGGTTTCTAAAACAGTCTCTAACTGATGAAAGGGGTAATCAACAATGAAAGACAAATATCAAGTTTCTAAGCAAAGTGCCATATATAAACTAGGAAAGCCCTAGGGCATCAAGTTATTACTTGTCAATTTTATACTGGTTTTACATGCCCGTGTTTTCTTCCAAGCAAAAAAACTCCGCTTGTTACCTTAGCAACATGGTTATGTTATCTCCAGACATCTGAACCAAATTCTCAACACACATACACTTGTTCAGGTGAACCCCTGTCGCTGTATAAATGTGATTTATGGTGTTGGCACGTTTTATGGTGATTTTTTAATCTGTATTTTTAAGCTGCATCCATCTCTAATCTCAGCTTTGTGATTGTCTTTTCAAGATCTCGTTCATGTCAGTTATGTTCATAAATTGATTGAGAAATTTTTAGTAATTTACAGATGGCAGGCTTTAATTAAAAAAACGTATTTTGCAAGCATCTGTATTTGATACGAAGAAGCTGGTATGCCTTTGTTTAAGAAAAAGACATGCTATTTTGTCTTTCAAATAGTGGATAATATACTGAGGACATAATTTAAAGAAGTCCCTTGCCAAAGCTAATAAAGAGTTTTGGCTGAAAGGTAAAGTATTGTATTGAACTAGAAAATGGCTAAAACAGAAACCAAGAAGTAGAAATAAATGGGCAGTTTTCAGTGTGGCAAAAGGTTAATGCTGTTGTCAAGAAACCCAAAGTATATGCTGGAAATAGCCTTGCATGATAGGTGTTCTGCTGTTCTGAATGCTATGAGGTATCAGAGTTTGCAGAAAACAGCTTTCTTTGCATAGCTACTAGAACCCAGAATTTTCACAAACTTGATGAATTAGCTGAATGTGGACAAAGAATTACAGTTTTGATGAATCAAATATATATTGCACAGCAGAAAACCAGTTCAGCTTAGTCACACTTGTTACTGAGCTTTGACTGTAATGCCTTTGAAGAAAGGCTTAGGCATCGTTAGTGAGGAAGTGCTCCACATCCCATGGTGCTTTTTTAAGTAAACCTTACATCTACAAGTAACATACAAGTATATAAGAAATCAGAGACACTTTTGGTGATTATACAGTAACCTTTTTTCCCCCCTATTATAATCTCTTCTGGCTGCAGTTTCTTTTAAAAAAATAAGTAGATGTTAGAAAGAAAATCATTAGAGGTAGGGGAAACATTCAAAAGAAGGAAAATGTTATTCTAAGATTAGATAATTACCCTGGAACACAGTAGAGTTACATAGAAATTATTGACTAGTAGAGTGAAGTATATCATACATTTCTGTTTTCTCCTAAATTTCAAGAGAAGTTTAAAAGAAATTAGAATATATAAAACTAAACATTTAAGGAAAGAAGCTAAACACTAAACTCCAAAAACTGGATTCAATGAGAAATCTCAAGACTCAAGGTTCCAGAGAGAATTGGTATTAAGTGTGAACAGTAGGAAAGCAATTACAGTGGGTAAACACTTCTTTAAAGCAGATAAAAGTCTGTAAGTTTGAAGTTTAACCCAAATCATCAACTGCCTGAGGTGACAGTTTCCTTTCTGTAGGTTATTCGTTCCAGGCAGATTTTCTTCAGAGTTAAACTGAAGCTTCAGTCCCTGGACACTGTAATCCAGTAGATTCATCATAGATTTGATGGATTACTACTCTGACGAGAGTAACAATCACTATTTTAATGTGGAAATGGCAATATGTCTCACAATGACTGTGACAACTCTTTAAGGTTGAGCTTACTAACAGTCCGTCATTAGAAATATCATTACCTTGATTTTAGAAGTCATTGTATGAACCAAAGAGAAAATTGTTGTTGCTGACATCTCTATTCCTTTCATGAATGAAAGCATAAAGGCATCCAAAAAACTACATTGCAGTAAGTTTAGCTCTGAAATTCTGAATTCTTCTCTGTTTAAGTGAGCAGGATGAAGTGATGTTGGTGGCCCCCTTTTTCTCCTGAGCAGAGTGTACCTCACATTTGCTACAGTTAGGAGCTTAAACATAGGCAGATAAGAGTGCATCACCTGGTGTACTGTAAATTCTTGTCTTACTAAACCATCTCAAAAAAATTTGGGTATCTCAAGATGCAAAAATGCTTAGATGTGGTGCTGAATAGTATAGTTTAGTGATCATTGCAATGTTGGGTTGATGATTGGACTAGATGATCTTAGAGGTCTTTTTCAACCTTTATGATTCTATGTCATTGAGTACTGTCTCTCCTGTTCCTTCTGACTCCAGAAATGTCCCTTTTCTCAGCAGAGCTAGCCTCAAGCTAGGTACACCACAATTCTCGTGGCTTTGATGTTCTGCCTAGAGAGGCACAAGGAGTTTGCAGAGAGGTTCAGAGGTGCAACAAATCTGGCTATTCTATGAGTTGCAAAACTTTGTCCACTGAGATCTAGGAAGCGGGAAGAAATCAGTCTCTTTCCTTGTAGCCATTAATTTGAAGTGTTAGAGATTAATAACTTAAATATTCACCTTAAGGCCTCAAAAATAGTTGCCGGGAGTCCCCTTGCTCCTGGGGTCCTACATCTCCTGCAGCCCCTTGATTTGGCATCTGACTGGTCCAGCCTGGGCAGGGAGAACAGCTCCAAAATCACGCTTTCCTCTCCCTAGAATCAGTTTTTGCCTTGGCCCACTACTGCTCCAGGGCAAAACATCCCTACTACAACAGCAAGGTGGCAATGGCCGGGAGAGGCAGTGTTCCAGCGTGAGTCAGAGCCATCCCTCAGCTAGGGCCATTCATTTCCATTGCAGGTTCGGTGGAGAGCCTTTCTCACACAACCTCGTCCCTGCAGCCATCGCCAGCTGCCTCTACCCACACCTCCCACATCGCTGATCCCTCCTTGGTTGACCACACTGCTGCGGACATGTCTGCTGCAGAGGAGACCCCCAGCGAGTCAGGATCGGTCTTCCTCCCCGACTACCTCTTCCTCTCCAACTGCGAGTCGGGCAAACTCAGCCACAACAGGTAGGTCTGGGGCTGGCCAGGTGCATTGAGCCAGATCTACTCTCTGCCTCCTCAGTGATGCCCTGGGAAACTGGGACAAACTGGTCCTTGAGCCCAGCTTCTCAGGGCAGGCTCCCAAGCTCAACAGGAGACCATCAGCTTAAACCAATTTACAGGGGCTTTTCATACTACCGATTAGCAGTTGAGTGTCATATGTTGGTCCTGTTCCTTTTCAGGGTGGGTGGCTGGGGATGTCACAGTCTCCTTCCAGATGCCCTTTCTGCCTGCTGCTGCCCAAGGTGGTCCACTAAGTGCCTTGTCCTCCAGCCCAGCTCAGGGAATCCTTCCACAGTCATAGGGAAGGGACAGATTTTGTCACAAACTGTGGGCTTGTTTGTTTGTTTTTTGTTGCGCACTTGCTCACTTGCAAGCAGGTGAAAAGAAAAGAGCAGGTCTTGACTCTCTCTTTGCAGGTGTGACAGCTGGTCCAATTCAGACAAATCTCTGGAGCAAACCTCACTGGACGATGTATTTCTTGAATCCTTGCAGTCCCAGCCCTCCTTGTGCCCTGTACAGCCATCCAGCACTGGCACTGTGCACCAAGATGGACCCACTTTGGCAAATCCCAGCACTGTGTCCAGGAACACAGACATTAGTGGACCACCCAGTGACATTTCCTCCTCTTCTCCACTGCTTGGGACACCGCAGACACCAACCTTTCAGACTGACAAGAGCCAAAACACACTACCATACAGTATAACCCAGCTGGACATCCTGTCCAACACACCCCCACCACGGCCGCCCAAGCCAACGCACTTCTCAGACAGGAGAGGGGATGAGGTGGGCAGTGGGGCCCCTCAGAATGGATACACAGGGATGTGCCAGGCTCAGGTTGCTCTGGTGCCCAGGAGGATCTCCTTGTCCAGCTTAGACAACGTGAGGAACTGGAAAGGTGAGTGCATTTCTGAGAGCCAGCAAAGCACGACCAGTGCAAGGAATGGAGCTGCCCACGAGGGCAGAGCTGGTGCCCACTTCCATTTGTGCCTCCCTGTCCTCCCCACTGCAAAATCACACACTACCCAGAGCAACCTGAAATGCCTGTTTCAAATTAGTTAGTGATCAGGATTCAGACCTGTCCCTCCTGTTCAGCTCCTGTATAAAAGCCCCTCAGTGTGCACACCAAGGCAGCAATTGGGCTGTGATATCTTCAGGATGCCTCTGAAAAAAGAAAGCAGTAGAAAACCAAAAATTAAAAGCCAGGCAGCAGCTGAGTTGAGCAATGCCATACTCTCTATGCAGGTCAAAATGTGGACTTGCACATAGGAAATGCCTTTCTAGTTGTGCTGTTTTCCTCCATCTAGTCCTTTTTCATAACAGAAGCCTATCTTTTTGCAGCTTAGAGTAAAGAACAGGAAGCCAAAAAGATACTGAGGATGGGAGGTAATCCCAGTTGAACCAGGGACTCCCCGTGTCCTTGAGCAAATCCCACTCTGTCCTTGCATTTCAGTCTAGCCTTCAGGATAGCCTGAAATCCTGCTGCAGACCTGCTGCAAAGCAAATTCTTCTCTGAGCCAAGGTGACTTTCCCGCTTGTTCTTGAAACACAATCATCGCAAACAGAAATAACAATCAAAATTCCAGAACATCAAAAATAGGCAGTATGAGAAAGTTTTATTTTGTGGAGCCACAGAACAGAGGGAGGCAGCTGGAATGCCTGGATAGAAATCATCGAGTATTTTGCAATGACATGTCATTTCTGATGAGGAAGAAAATGCAGGATTTTAAGGACAAACATCCTTTAGACTTCTGTAGTTTGAATGAGCAACCAGTGTTTGGGGCCATTAGCTTTTGAGACCTCTGTCCAGCCTGTTTATCAAGGTACAGACAATTCTCAGAAGGTTTCTGGAGAAAGACCCATAAGTGAAACTGGTATTCCTGATTACCAGTTATATTTGGTTGCTCTTTGAAAGGTGATGCTCTTGCTTCTGTGCATGTGCTGCTCCAGTGCCACCAGCACACTTGAGACAGTTAATGTTCCTTCAACCCAATTTACACCTAAATGTTTTTAAGAGGATTAAGTGGCAAAATGTCATGTTCTGCTACTGTGCTGCAAGGTTATCTCTGCCTGACAGGGGGCAGCAATGAATTAGTAAGTACTGCTGTTTTTTTCTTACCCTAAGTGTAGCTGAAAATATTTGAAAGGTTAAGCTCTGAATTAAAATGTCTTTAACAAGAAAGATTGGAGCAAGAATCAGGGGAAAAAGCAGCTGTTCCTCACCAACTCCTGAAGTGAGCCCACTTGAATTATTTACTTCATATTTTGCCCTTGGCAACCTGTAAAAACCCAACAGATGCAGTTAAACCAGTGCAAAGGCAGAGGAAGCTGGTTGCAATGCCATGAAGAGGAAGGAGCTGTACATGTGTAAGACACCTGTACCCTGGCATCTGCCAGACGTGTTGTGCCTGAGTGCTTTTTTGCCAAAATAATAAATTAATGCAGCTGTCGCAGGATAGTGACTGTGTCTATCTGAACATATATCCTCACTAACAGTATTGCTTTGTTCTTTTTAACACTTTTGCCATTTATGCCACTACCAACACAAAGACTGCCAGTTGTACTGCAGCATTGACATCTCTTCCGTGAGAGCAGGGACTGGATTAACATGGTTGCAAGTTTTTAAGGCATTCCCACACAAAAGCCATTTTCTGCACAGAAAACCATTTTCCAGAAAAGGATGGTAGCTCTAAAGGATCTCTCACTACTGATCTTCAGTGCACTGAATGCTGGATTTAATTTTTTTTGCAATTTGCTTCAAAAATAAAATTGACCTACACCCCAGACAGGCCTGCACAAGGGGGCACTGTGACTGGTGACCTTTTCTCTGGCTATTTGTTCCCCATCAGCTTGAGTCATTTGCACCACATCAGAATTTGTGGGTGCCAAAGAGAAGAATTTCTCTCCTACCATTAGATTCTCCCATGTACTCTATGTACAGTAACATGTGCTTTTCAGGCACCTTATGTACAAGGCTCCTAAATAACTTTCCAAACAATAATGGATTGTTATTTCCTACAGTCCTTTTTTATATAATTTTCAAGACTGGGACAAGAGCAGGACCTGGGTTTAAATTTTTGCTCAGTTGCTTGCTCTCCACACTATATCAGTCTTTCTCACCAGTTCCTTATGTTACAGGAAGCATAAGTTACAGCTGGATTATACAGGAACACGTTCCTTGGTTTCATCGTACTTAAAATAGATGTAATTACTTTTGAAATTCTCCTGAGTTAGTTCTGGCCTTAAGTGTCATTGGATTTCCTCATTTAGGATAAGTACTCAGAATTATGGAATCTTATTTTAGAGTCATATGCTTTACTCCAGAATTATTTTTATGAAGTTACACTGCCTTATCACATTTTTAATCACTTTTTTTTTCTTTACAGCAGACATGGAAGGCAGTTCCTTAAGAAGTCGGGATAAGAGGCTTAGCTTGAATTTGGTAAGTACTCTGCTTGCATAAATTTAAAACACTATCACAGGATAAACTTCATAAAGTGAATCATTTTACATCCTGATATTCAGTAATTCCTCTCCTGTGATCAGCAGAGAAATAACAAAATGAAAGCAGCACTTAGCTTTGGGCAACTTCTGTGCTGCTGCTTCACAGCTGCAGGAAGCCTTTGAGGGAGGGGGTGGCCACAACACCGAGCACCCTCTTTTTAAAGCAGATGGAGCCAGCTCCATTGTGAAAAAGGATACTAGTAGCTTTGAGAATTAAGCTGTTGACAAAGAGCACCTGAGAAAATTGCTTATCTCTTGAAAAAAGGGTCTAAAGAAGCCTATCACTTCATGATCCTGAGGAATATCTCCTCTTTTGGACATAAGAAAGTCTCTGCTTTCACAGCACTGTGATTCAGGGCTTTGTCAGTCTGAAACTTCCTGACTCAGACTTTGACAGACATGGTTATAATATGTAGCACCATTACACATCACACAGACAGTCTTCTGCCTGGTGCTGGCTACTGTCCTCTGTGTGGAAGATCCTTTGCTGCTTGTATGTAAGCTCTGGTGGTGGGCAACTTACATTTTTCTCCCCTTTGAAAGTCTGCAAGGCTTGTAATCAGTCCTCATCACTCAGCCAGCGCTAACCTACATGAAATGAATTTCTAGTGTTTATTCTCAGCTATCAGAAGCAACTTGTGGCTCTGTGTGTCTGCTCCCTCAGCTTCTACACTTGCAAAAATCTAGTCCATCAGTTGTTTTCCTTTCAGACTTTTTTCTTGTATGAAGAACGCTCTTTCATTTTATAGGTCAGAATTGCTGCTGAGGGAGGCAAGTGCAGCCTCACTGAAGTTGAAGGATTTAACCTGCTTAAGTCACCAATCAGTTTGGTCCTAGATTCCAGTGGTGACTTGTGAAGCTCAGAAGTAGACTTCTCCAAAACAGGAGTGTGACTCTGAACTCATGCATTTGTCTTATGTCTTTCCAGCTTGCATCTCTCAGGTCACATCAGGACTCTGCTGGCCTGGCTCAGATCTGTTCCCAGCTTCCAAGCACCTCCTGGCTTGCAGGAGGTTAACTATTCATTTATTGACCTATTTCTATTTTCCTCCTTTGCTTCTGAAGCCTTGTCGGTTCTCCCCACTCTACCCGACTGCTTTGGACAACACAGAGGACAGCTACGTGCCCATGCGCCCCAGCACCTGTCCCTCTGTGCCTGGCTCTGACTGTTCACCTGATGGCTACATCCCCATGAGCCCCAGCTCAGCCACATTTACCTTCCCTGTCGTCAGCACTGAAAAACTCACCAGCCCATTACCTGAATTTCCCTTGGACCTGGAGCCCCCTCCTGTGAACCGAGACCTCAAGCCTCGTAGGAAATGTAAGTCCGGACCTAAAGTGCAATTGGCATCCAGAGGGTCTTCATAGTGGGGACACAGGTGACCTTGTCTGATAGTGTCCTTAGCACATTTTAAAGTGCTTCCTGCTCTAGAAGAGGGATTGAATTTCTATGTAAGTGGCTTATAGTACTGTAACACAGGATGTGTCTGAGGGGTTGTTTGTGAGGAGACGAAGAACATCCATGCCTACTTTTGCAGTCTTTTTTGTTGGCTGCATTAGCATGGTGCATGGCTTCAGATCCACTCGGGCTGCAGATGACCAAACAGACATAGCTTTGGAGACAGCAGACTAAATCCTGCAGCTCTGAAGCATGTGTACTGCTGTCTCACCGGCTCTCTGATCTTCCAGGAACAGGACATCCAAACATTCAAATACTTAAGACTTGATGTGTGGGCTGTTGGTTAAACCTCTGTTGGGTAGATGCAGCTGTCTTGGTGTAACTGGGAATGTCCTGCAGATGTTTTTACTGCTGCTAATTTTCCAATCCTGCTTTCCATGGCATTTCCAAAATCTGCGATGCATTTCTAGAGGACACACTGGGGACAAAATTCAGCTTTACAGTGATGAAATTGCCTGAACCTAGCCTATATTAAAGTTCTTTGGGCTGCAAAGCCACAAGGCTATTCAGAAATTAGTTCTAGGAATGGTACTGTGAAGTGGGGACAGAAATCCTTTCTTAGAGGTTTTTGAGAACAGAGTGGAAAATATACATTGACTGGTGAGAGGAATGATCTTCATCTCCGTGTGTAGGACATTTTTGTCTAGAAGAGAGCCCAAAGCCTGTTTTAACCTGTAGGTTGAACTGGTCTTTCCTCCTGAAGGCAGCATATGCAGAGCAGATCTGAGGCAAGCATACAGATCTTGTGGAGCATTTGATCTCCTTATGCTCCTTATGGTTGGACTAGATGATCTTTTGAGGTCCCTTCCAAGCCCTAACATTCTGTGATTCTGTTATTTTAGGGTAAATGAGGGACTTTGCTTTCCAGTGCTGACTGAAGTAGTCATTTTTTACTGGTTTCTGACTTGGTTATATCAGTTATGTTCTGTTAAATACTCGGATACTCTGTTAGTTTCTTGCTGTTAATAGAAGCCTGCATTTGTCTAAACCGTACTTTTCATTAGCTCTGCTATTAGAAATGTAGTTCCTTTTATATCTACTTGCAGCACGGCCACCTCCTCTGGACTTGAGGAACCTCTCCACAATTCGGGAGCATGCTGCCGTGACCAGGATGTGGACTGTGCCTTAGTAAGTCAACAAGAAACCTACCGTTCCAATCTTTCAATCATTAACATTGTGGAATGGAGTTAAAAATAACTTATCACATCCCCTAAGAAACAATTTCTTGGCAAAGTCCACAGAAATTCCCCAGGGCTCCTTCCAGCATCCTCCAGGATTTTGCTGTCTCTAAAAAGCAAGGCTCCCCTTCACAATGGGGAACTCCAGTATATTCAGCATCACACAGTGATGCTCAGTTTGTTTTGAAGGTTCCTTTTGAAAAGACTGGAGCTGTGGTGGCTGCTGCAATAGCTAAAACCTTTGCATGACATAATATTATTTTTTAAAGTGGTAGAGCCATTTTTGTTTATGAAGATTAATACAGCAGAGGAGAACCTGACAAGATACAGAACTGCCTGACTTGCAAACGTGTGCACTGCCACACAGCAATTCAGACTTACCTGTTGGTGTGACCATTTTTCACTGGAAATTAGGTGTGGGGTAAAAGAAATTCTTTTGGTCTCAAAGCCCTAGTAATATGAACAGATGGTACTGTTGGGCCACAAGGGCGGTGAAAGACTTATCTTCAGAGAACTTATGAGCAGGGAAGTACTACAGCCTGCTGACTGGGAGGATCTTGGCACTACAGGGGAAGACTGACCGCAAACCCAGTTGTGCTAGAGTGTGCATGTGAAAGCCAGGAATTCCCACCAACCTTATCTGCATACCCTGGGCACTCTGGAAAATACAGTTTTTCACTAGCATGAGTGCCAAACAGGGCATTTCCACTCCCTTGCCTCTGATAGTTATTTGGAGGACAAAAGGGATGTGAGATAGGCAGACCCCTCAGCTGTACAGTCCAAAGCTGGTTGAGGCCTTTGGCCCTTCTTGCTGCATGCTGTCTGTTAAGGAAACGCAGTAGCCTCCCTCCCCAGCATCCCTGCCAGAATGCTCCGGTTAATTAGTGATGACACAGTGCAGAGTCCTGAAGCATAACGGTCTCAGAGGGAGTTTGCATATTTCACATTAACAAAACTAAAAAAGATGTCTGGAATTAATAAAGCAAAAGGAATCGTGCTGTTCATGCTGCACAAAGTGTCGATCTAATTTCCCAATAATTAACCTCATTGTGCTAGCAATACCTACTATTTCAGCATTGTGCTAGCAATACCTACTATTTCAGTACCTGCAATAATTTACTCATGATATACTTCTGGCAGTTTTAGTGTTAGTGTTAGTGGAAGAGATTTCCTTGTAAAAGGGCTGTCGCAGCCATTTCCATAGCACAGATAGCATGTGTTTACATTGTGTTCAAAGCCAGACAAGCTCCTCTGCATGCACCTCCAGTAGCTGATTAATTCACATCTGTCTCTAAAATGCAGATACCTGCACAACTAAATAACTGCTCCATCAGCATATATTACCTGAATGAATGACCTATATCTCTGTGCGCCTTGTTGGAGAATTGCTCCAGCATTTTATATTTTCTGTTGTATCAGGGATGACAAACTTAAATCAACAAAAAAATTCATAGCCATATAGCACCCTTTTTCTACAACTAAGGAGTGGTTTTGGACATCCTTGCCATAAAACCTGCAGCATCAGTGTGAGTTTATTCACCATACGGACTGCGTCAGGCTTTGGCTTCATTTCAGAGCATCTGTAAGATGCTTCCTTAACCTCTCCTGTGTTTTCCTTCATAGCAATCGAATGAGCTTTATCTCACCAGAAAGAGACGGTATTAATTCAGCAAGAATATTTGCCAATTCAGTTTCCGGAGAAGAGGAAGAAAGTTACATTCATATGGTAATCTTCATTTTCACACAGCCATCCTTTGCTTTATTCTGCTCTGTCACATTGATGGAGAATGTAGAAGTTTGTTTTCTAAGAAAAAGTGTTGAGGAGATTTGTCCTTTGCCTTCTGGTTTTTTTTAAAAATGATGGAACAGTTTTAAACCAAAGACACTGGGACTAATTTACAGAGAGATAAGGGAAGCCCTTCTTCTCCTCTGCAGAACTCAGCTGTTCACCCACGAATGTTGCTGAGCAGTTCCAAGAGATCACAAGGATCAGACATGTTTACATGAGAACTCATTAAGGCAAAGAAAATTAAATCTTGTCACCTTTTTAAAGTGTGCCCTGCAAAATCTCCTAGGAAAGGACAAAGTCATTAGTGCGCTTCCTAAAGAAACACACTAAATATTGTGCAGAAACAGAACTCCTATTAAAGTCTCTTATTGCTCCTGCTTTGGCTGGTGGCACTAATCCCACTTCCCATCCTATGGAAGAAGAATATCTGACTTTGTGGCTACCTTTTCTTCATTCACTCTATTAGCCATATCTTGCAGAAGACCAGAATCTCAGTTTCCTTTTTTTTGGGTGGAAATGGATATCGATTGCCTTGATCTGAGTTAATCTCTACAGATGATCTCTCTGTAGTCAAAGCCTGATGGCAATGGCTGTAGAAATACGTCGCAAAACTGACCACAATTTCCATGAACCATAGTCTCAAATTTTAACCCACACCTCTGCTAGAAAAAAGTCTGCTCAGGAGGGCAGTTCCAGTTGTAACTACTCCTCATTTGATTTTTCTAGTCCAATAAAATCTTCCATACATTTCTGGTCATCTGTGATTTCCCCGAGATTAATTTTCAGTTGCTTGATTTGAACAGAATTATCATCATTTCATCAAATTCATAGAACAATGATGGTTAAGAGGGCACCTCTGTAAATCTGAGTTTTCCAAGAGCCTGGGTTGAGAAGCAGGGGACAAGTCTTTCCTGATTACACTGACTGAAAATTAGTCTGATGTGCTTGTTTTGCCATAATTACCAGGAGAAAAAGGCTATCACAGTTTCTTTATGTTATCCCACAATTAATCAGTTATCCTATGGTGATTCACCAAACGCACCCTTGGCATAGAAAATTCCTGAGTGTTGATCCTTCATTCTCACATTCTATTGGACAAGTTTCCCACTTCACAGTTTTAGTCTTCCGTTTAGGATCATGTTTTAAGACCATTAAAAGTTTCTCTTTTTTCACAACAGGAACACAGACAGGCAACATCTCCATGCAATGGTGCTTTTCCATGGACAAGGAAATCTAACCTTGATTACTTAGCACTGGATTTTAATTCTGCTTCCCCATCCCCTGTACAGAAGGTATGAGCTAACTGTGAAACCCAACAGCCTCCTATTTTTTGTCTGCTGGGAGGAAAACAAGACCAAGAGTGCCATAAGTATCATGATGAAGCCAGTTGTGTTTCCAGCTGTCTGTGTTTGTGGCAGGCTCAAAATTAATGTAATAAAAGCATTATTAGGCTGATGACAAGGTGTCCTTAGTGTGACTCATAGGGATACCATTAATATGAGATCTGAAGAGGGCTAAAGGCTATGCTGAGATGTGCAGCTTTGAGGGTTTGTGGGCAAGCTTTTTGTTGCTTGCAGGATCTCTGCCTGCTCTTTCATTTTCACCAAGTTTCCACAAACCCTTTCCTGCTAGTTTTCCCTCAAATCTCTTTAGAGTAACACATTTACAGCCCATGATAAACTCATGGGATAAAACTGTACTATCTCTTGTAACATGGCAAGATGTGCACCTTTATTCTTGCATCACTAAAAGTATTTCAGTTTCCTTAGCAATGCTGATAAAATGCATTCTTTTTCCAAAGAACTTACAACCTGACTAGGTGTTGGGTAGGTACCACCGCAAAGCAATGAACTGTTGTCAGTTTGGGTCATTTTATGTCCGTGTATCATTTTTCCCAAGAGCTAATATTTCTGGATGAAAAATACTCCAGACTCTTAAGCTTTCTTATTTAAACCCTCCCTGTAGCTAAAATGCAGTTAGTTTATCCTTGCAGCAGGATCACTCATATGAGAAGAGAATGTTTATCCGCGTGGAAATGGCCAGAACAGCACGTTGCTCTCACTCACGTTGCTGTTGAGTGACAGGGTGACAGATGGATAATTATAGCTTAGAAAAGCTGTAAAGCGATGCTTTTGTCAGCTGATGTCACTGTTCAAGGTGAAGTGAAGCAATCAGGGAATTGCTTCACTGTTTTCCCTTTCAGAGAAAGGGAAAACAGAAAATCATGCCAACTTTCACTAGCATCTCTTTTCAACCTTAAAATTAATATGTTGGATTTTTTCTCTCTCTCTCTCACAGAAACCTTTTCTCTCTGAGGAGCAGAGAGTGGACTATGTCCAGGTAGATGAACAGAAGACTCAAGCTTTACAGAACACTAAGCAGGAAAGCAATCAAAAGTATAAAGAAAGATTTGGGACCTGGAGGATTTTCTTTTTTTGCACTGGAACCACAATGTTAATGAAGCAGCCATCACAGTAGAGTTCAAAGGCAGAGAGAATTGTAAGTCTATAGAGGAATGGCATTTTAAATTGAAATCTCTGATTTCAGCTAGAAATAGTGTGTTGAATGCCTGAGTGGTTCACTGATGATTAATGCATTACCTTTTTTACTGCCCTTACCAGTAAGCTACATGGTACCATTTTCTGGCATGATTCTGCGACGACTCATACACTTTCGTGTTAACCAATCCACTACATATTGCATTAATCTAGTTAGTCCTTCCTTCTCCCTGTGTTGTGTAAGTCCTAGTTCCTAAAGCTATTTTTTTATATTCCTACAAACATTGCAGGTGCTCAGAGTGCTTTTATGGCAGCAGGCATCTGACAGATATTAGTGACTAACCAACTAAGGGCTAAAATACTGAAAAAATAAAAAGGATTGTTTTGAATATATAGTGCTTAAGCAAAGAGAATTTTTGAAAATGTTTTCCCCCTGAGCTTAAAAGGTCTGACTCTGAGCTATTGCTGTCAGAAACTCAAAACAGACTATGTATTGATGGAACTGGAATACATGGTCTTCGACTCTCTGAACAATGGTCATTGTATCAAGCTTCTTCTCTCCGTTGTGGCTTGTTGTCTTGTCTCCTTTCTGTCTGATTCCTACTGGTGTTTTCTCCCCTATCTTGAGGAGCACCTTCAGCACAGCTGCTTCTCTAGCAGTACGTTGTGGGCACACACACAGGTCTTGGCTGGCCAAAAAAAATAAAAAGGGAAACTGTGAGCCTGTTTCTGCAAGTCTTAGAAGAACTGGTAAAGGATCAAGAATGCTATCATCTGAACTGCAGAAGAAATGCTATTGGAATTGCTGGTAGCAGTCATCAAACTGATTGTTTCACTAGACCTGCCCCCCCTCCAAAAGAGAATTAGGAAGTGCAGCATGCTCCAAGAGAGGCTAGCAGGCCTGCCAAAATAAAACAATGTACTTAGCAGAGTAAGCACCTCTGGGTTCAGGAAGCTTATCTAACTTAGGACTTGTTACAGCCACTATCTCAGGACGACATATCTGTTTAGTTTATATTTAATTTTAAAAGCTTGGCTGTGATCTCTATTTTAAGGTGGCACACAGCCATTTGAATGATGGAAGTATGCAGTGCTGCTGAGCAACCCACACTGGATTTGAATTTGCAGGCTTTGCTTATGCACGTAAGTCCCACTAGCCATAAGAGATCTGATCCTGTCAGCAAGGAGAGACAGCTGGGACCCTTACGAAAGATATCCTCTCTGGCAGTGCCTAGTCACTGGCCTCCCTTGGTATGCCTGTTGCTATCACATTGTATTACTGTGATACGACATCCCCAAAATGCTGATATACCAAACAGAAGTCATAGGAATATAATTGCAGAAACCACCGGCATTTCCAGGCTTCTACGTACTGTCCTCAATGCATGTATTCTGCTTCTGCCATTTGGGCACACTGGGAGGCCAAGTTACGTGTTCTACTGGGAGACGCAGCATAGCTAACAGAAACACCATTTTTCTCCTACCTCAAGAGAGCTGAGCTGCTTGCAAGTCTCCCTGCAAAAACAAAGCTGGGAATCCGTGGTGACCAGGCTCTTACTAGCTTACCCTGTGAGAACAGAGGGAGGCTCGCCAGCACTCTTATTGACTCTGGGGCAAACTGGGCACCCAGGCCTCTGGGCATAAAGTTTCCTGGACTAGAGTTGCTTGGAAAACCAGGATTTATACTGCAGATAGCCAACCTGCTGTATCTTCCTACTCTTCTCCTCCACCCCCTACCAAAGCTCTAAAATGAAAGTTAATGTTTGTAAAATTTTGAAAATAATTCAGACTTTGCCATACAAATCTTGTGTGTCTAGTGCGAAATTTAGTTTGTTAAAACCCAGTTGTTTTGTCCTAAAACTGATTTAGGAGAACTCTGAGCAACTGTGCCCTGGGTGTGGTGTTGCTACAGGGGAAGTGTGTTTGGGGAGAAGTGGTGGAGATCTGCGCCTCCACAGAGGTGTTAGAGAGAGATAAGCAAGTAAGGGCCACAGTTAGATATGTTTGTCTTTCTGTTCAAAAGAATTACCTTCTTTTCAAGGTGTACAAATAATACATACACATTTTGGTGTATGCTGCAGTACTGACAGTTACAAGACCAGCTAAGACATGTACTAGTGCAAGGAAGAGAAAACACCCACAAAGGGCAGGTAGAGCTGGCTATGCTACTGCAGAACCCAATCTGCAGAGTGATGGCATGGCAGCCTCTGACGTGAATTGCAATAGTATGCAAATCAGCTCATGTTTGACTGGAGTGTTTCTTCTCATGCTGTCCGAAGTGGAAAAACCCAAAGTTATTGGAGATAACTTGTTATTCTAGCTTATTGTAAAAATATTTAAACTTTGACAAACCTGGCTAATGGATCATTCAGAAGCTTAGAAAGGAAAGAGGTCTTCTGGTATTTTTTTTCCCCTAAAAGGATGTGCATATAGCTTAGTGGGGACTGCCCTTAGATCAGAATGGCTCCCTTCAACTTCTGTGTGTCCCATGCTTGCCCCCATCACTCTTT
>NW_009723234.1:16120-22250 GCF_000703405.1 Apaloderma vittatum
ATGCTCACTGATTTCTAACTTTCACTTTTTAAACTAAAAACTAAATTAGGGAGTTTACTCAGATTTTTCATTTTAAATCTGTTTTCACCCTCTGCTCCGGGATCTGTGACATGCATTGGGGTGTAAGCACAACATGTGAAACAGAAACAAGTAAATTTTTTTTAAAAAAGAAAAAAAGTTTCAAAAGTGGAGCAGTGCTCCTCCAAGGCTTTTATTTTTTTTTGTTTTAGCCAATTTCCACAATGTTCTAAACAGGGTGAAGGGAAGGAGATTGGTGGGAGCATGGCAAAAGCCGAATCTGCTGTGGTCACCCAGTTATTAAGGATTTTGGTGTGCATGGAGCCACAGGAGTCCCCCACTTGTAGGACATGACTGGCCAGGACATGACATGGTAGCCCAGGGTCAGCACCCATAGGAGCCTACTGGTAGGAGAGGAGGGATGTTGCAGAGCAGAAAGCAGGCACTGTTTAATTAAGTCTGATCTTCAATATGATCCCTTGGCCAAAGAGGAAAGAAAACCTGTGAAAGCCCCTGAAAACTGAGTAAGCTTTCAACAGCGTCATGTCTGAAAATGTAGCCCAGGCAGGAGCATTTGCTTCACACTGCGTTCAGGGTCAGCCAGGCACGTTCCTGGCAGTGTCTTCTTTTTGCTGAGGGTCTGTTACGTTGTTATTTGCATGTATTTCTTTAAAAAGTACCATAAGAGCTCATGCAGAGAGATGCTCTGTGCCTGAACAAGCATGAGATGGCCAGTGGTCCCTTAGGAAACGCTCGTCTGCTGCGGCAAATGGTGTCGCCCAGCTCAGGACTTGTAGTGCCTTCTCCAGCACCCCTGGGGTTTCCCATTTAAAAAGAGAGGAGTGCTAAACAAGTGGAAGAGTTTTTGCTTAGTTGGAAATCTTGCTTCATGAAGTTGCCAGATGAAGCTTGGCTGTGGGAAGGTGTGGAAAGCAAACTAGCCAAATGATTTCATCAGCTGTATTCCCCCTGCTGTTGACACGGTGGGTGAGTGACCGGCATGCCAGCACCCAGGCATGAGACGGGGGAGAGCAGAGACGGGATGGATCTCTTTTACTGGAAATGTCTGTGGCCGCTGGATACAAAAATACATCCCGAATGATCATAAAGAAATCAATTTGATCTGAACTCCTTTCCTGGAGCAAGCAGGACTTGAGTACTTACTGGGACTCATAAGCATTCCCAAGGTCTTTGCTCCATTCGAGTTTAATATGGCCTTATTCTGCAGTCTTTCAACAATCATGCATTTTAACAAGACAGAGCAGAATCCAAGACTCAACTTGATTTTTGGACTAAAGTGTGTTTTCCATTTATAACTGCTGTATTACAGGAGGGAGCATTAAAATCCTTATTGGCAGATAGGAACAATTTACCTGAGAAGTTCCATCAGCCATGTAACTCAAGCTAAGTGTTTTCACTTCTGCTCACTTCTGCCAACAATAGTGGCCACTCTCTTCCACATCACAAATTACATCATAGATGTAGATTTTGGAGTTGCATTCACTTGAAGTAATTCAGTGATTTAGTAATTCAAAGACCATCAGATGCTGTGATGAGAATGAAGCACAGGGCAATGCCTGTTCTTTGTTCCCCTGTTCTGCAAAACTTGCTCAGGTTTAAAAAATAAAAAAAGCCACCAAAATAGCAGACTTTTGCCATGTCAAAGCCAGCGTATTTTTTGTTCAAATAAAAATAAGCTTCTGTCATGTGCAAATGAAGCATTATATATTTTTTGTATTTGTAAATCTGTGGGGAAGCATTAAACAGTCATCTCTGTTAAGTCATTGATAGAGGAGGGAGCTTGCCTTCCTGATGTTTCATTGTAATGTTTGTTGTATATATTTGCACATTAAACTGTGTATCTTTTTTCTAATAAATTAATATAAAATGTAGCTGTGATCTTTCGTTCTTTTGAAACATGAAGGTGCTCACAGTGAAAACCCAAGGCTGTGACTTGCTCATATGAATTAGTTGGGTGCAAATCCAAACAAATTTGAAAATACATTTCATACAACTATCTATCAGGAGGATTATTTGCAGGTGACTTGAGAAAAAAAAGAATGACAAAGTTGTGACTTGGGCTCATGTCTGTATCCTTCTGCGACCTGGATAAGTCAGAGCCCCTCCAGCGGCAGCCACTACCGCAGCCACAGGGCAGGAAGGGGCTGCATTTACTGACCAAAGATGTAAACTATTAGCACAAATTTGTTCAGCACATGCTCTGTGCTTGGATGAAAAGACTGGTTGTTATATAACCTGATCCTTTGATTGCTCTGTGCTGAGGAACGCAATTGCTGTTAATGTAATTTCCACATGCAGCAAGCTGGGGACATGGGATCCTTTCAACCTTGGGATTTAGAAGGTGAAATAAGACAGTCCATGGGAGCAGAACTGAGAAAGCCTAGCTGCTAACAAGCAAGGTAGTTTTGGAAATAGTTTATTTGTTGCTTCAGGCAAGTGTCACTTTTTGATCTGCGTTGTAATCCTGGCTGAATACCTGCTGTGGTGAACTGAGGGACCTGTAGTGCTTAGAGAGCCATTGATGGAATGGCTGTGGGACATGGAAGCTTGGAAGCTTGGCTGCACACAAGAAGCGCAAGAAACACAGACGTGTAATTTAGATAAGCCTAGGCCTGGGGCATGACACAAGGGAACTGCATGACATTTTGTGTTCAGTCTTACGGGGAGGGCAGATAAGTAAAAGGTCAAATAAAGTCTCACTGCTGGTTCACAGGCTGCTTCCATGTCCCCTCCCTGGCAGAGACAGGAATGGCCCTTACTGTAGGCAACACTTCTTAGAAAAGTGACTTCTCTCTCCTGCACCAGCTCCTAGACCCTCAGAGGGAAGCAAGCTCTGCTGAAGACACCACCGTCCCCAGTGGCCTGATATGTCCCCTTCATGGGGTGCTTCTCAGAGGTGGTTGTCACAGAGGGTCCCAGCATCCAGAGCTTCTGTACAGGCAGGGACACCCTGGCCTGTGGGAGCAAACGCTCTCTGAGCTTGCAGTTAGGAAACTGAACTCTGGGAGTAAATGATGCTGAAATGAAGCAGTACGAGGTGGCACAAAATTCAGGAAGCAATCAGACTTCTCACACCTCTGTGCAAAGTACTTTGGTTATTAGATAATAAGGGCACAAACCTGATAGCAAAAAGCATGACTGTGTAAGTACTGGGTAGGTGTTAGCCCCTCTAATCACACTCAATAAGGTGTTGTAAAATACGTAAAACATTTCTGTGGAGCAAAAAGCTGTAGACCAGCCAGCCAGTCACCAAAACCACGTCAACTTCACAGGGCACGGAAGGCAAATCCCTCCAAAAAGGCAGTAATCCCCTATTACCCTGGTGCTTTTTGCCTCTTTTAACTTTTGGTTAAGAGTACAATTGCTTTGGTCTTTTTAACTTGAGTTGCTCCATAAAGCACTGCCTTTAAAATGGCCATTCTTGTATAATTGTGTCCAGACTGGCGACTGTATCAGTGAAACGATACAGGTCTTGGGCTACAGTGGTGATGTCTCATTTCTCCCCAGTAGATATCCAAGAGCTTTGGCAACGGGACCTGTACTTTATTTCTGATTTTCCCTGTGTGATTTGAGGGACAATGACTCCATCAGGGCTGGTGGCAGCAGCAGAGATGACACCTGGGTCTGCAGAGTCTTAGTCTTACTCTTTCACCAGCAATGAATCCAGGTTGCACACTGTATTTTGACAGGTCTTAAGATCTACATTTCCCCATCAAACAGCATCCTAAGCTCCTCTCCCAGTTGTTCAGGGCAGAGAGTGCAGAGGGACTTTGCTCTACCGGTGGTACATAATTGTGGGCACACACTGACTGTCTGTGGCATCATATCCAGTGCTTGAACAAAGGATGCACCTGGCAGAGGCTCAGCCCCTTCCCACCCAGGAAGCTGATCCCAGGCCCTGTTTTAATGCAGAAGTGAGCAGTGAGCAACCCAGTCTTTCATTCATTGTCCTGTTTTATTCTTTGATTTTACTTTCACATCTGATGTTTTTATAAGATCATTGTTATACAGTGCCAACATGTCCTACTCTGACAGCTGGGGGATCTCAGTGTTAGCAAATTCATCACTGTGTAAGAGCGAAAACCCCTTGCTCTGCTGGAAGGCTCTCATCAAGGGCTTTAATGCTTAGTGCAGTTCGAGGGGTGTTCTCCTTCTATGTGTTTGTGTTGGTTGTTGATTCAGTTTGGCTTTTGCTTGTTCATTCAGAAATGTTCAGTGTTTTGTCTGGGAGCTTCAGCTACTTGGAAGTGCTTCTGACTGTGCTGCTGTCTAGAGACACTTGGTTTTGCTACTGCTGCTGTTGTTTCTTAGCTTCCTTCCCGACACAAACAGCATGGAGCAACAGGAAAGACCTGCTCTGTATTTTTCCTCACAAGAGAAAAAACTGTTCTGTTGCCCATTCCAGGAGGATGCCACTCTGCATGCACCTCAGCTTTCTCTGGAAAGGCACAGAGCATTTTGTAGAGTTATGGGACAATGGAAAATGCAAAACATCAAATGAAGGGAATGCTAGTAGGTGTCTGTCAGCGCTGGAGGAGATGCCAGAAGGCAAAGATAGCTTTTGTCCTTAGGTTTCCAGATCAAAGTTCATGATAAGCTGTCAGCGTGACCTTTTGTACAGCCTAAGAGAGACAATTCCTCTACAGAGAAAGATGGAAGGTTGATCAACAAAAGGATTCATAAAATCTCAGAGGTCTTGGCAGATATTTGGTCTCTCTGGTTTGTATTAACGTAGCTTTTGGGAAGCAGCCAAAGGGCCAGGCAAAGTTTGCAAACAGAAGTCTTCCTGGGGTTTAGTGCCTCCACCACTGGAGCATCCGGCTGAGATCCCCTTCAACAGCCTGAGTTTCAGTAGGGCTGAGCTGTTCCCCTTCAAATCTCAAGTGCCTTAGGACATGCTCGACCATGGGCTACGTTATCCAGCCATAGCTGCACCCTAGAAGGGCTGCAGGGACAAATTGAGCCTCTCCCACCTCATTCCGCTGCCGCTTCTCCTTCCGAGCAGCCTGACACCCCTCCAAACCACCCAGGGCTGTGCCCAGGCCCCTTGGGCCCCTCAAAATCCCAGCTGGCAGAGGCTGGGAGATTTGCCCTTGGTGACAGGAGCAGGCAGCCCTCTGTAATTTACATCTTAGCATATGTTCTTTCAGAGTATGAACTACTTATTTTGAAAGCACTGGAAGCCCAACATACTGATACTGGAAAATGCAGCTTCCCAAAAAGGGCTTCCCAATGGAACATGTATCTTTGTATATTGGTGTATACTTTATCCATGAGGACAAGGTGATCTGCAGAGTAGCAGGCAGGCTGTTTACAGTTCAAAAATAAGAGACGTAATTTTTAAAGCATTAGGGGTTTTTTAAATAAAAAATGGAAGATTCATCATTTCTTTGGCTTGACTTCCTCCACAGTTAGTCAGAAATCATCAGGAAATGCCACTGAAGGAAATCGTCCCTGTTCTGCCTGGTCAGCAGAAGAGGATGGCGAGGGAGGCTCTGGCTCTTACCAAGCAGAGCTGAGTGATGCAGCAGAGACAGCTCAAAAGCAAACCTGCATGACATATAAAGTAAAAATGACAGGAAGACAAAATAGAGATGGATTTCCACAGTTGCCATCTGGAATCTGACTTTTTCACAAAATGAAGTTTTGGAATTACTTTTGGAATGTCTTTTTTTTTTTTTTTCTCCATGTTTATATATAGCACAAAGGCATCTTCTACTATCTGTACACGTTTTTCACAGAATCACAGAAGCACAGAATGTTAGGGGTTGGAAGGGACCTCAAAAGATCATCTAGTCCAGCCACCCTGCCAGAGCAGGATTACCTACAGTAGATCGCAGAGGAACGTGTTCAGGTGAGTTTTGAATGTCTCCAGAGAAGGAGACTCCACAACCTCCCTGGGCAGCCTGTGCCAGGGCTCTGCCACCCTCACAGTGAAAAAGTTTTTTCTAATATTTTTGTGGAACCTCCTGTGTTCCAGCTGGTACCCATTGCCCCTTGTCCTGTCATTGGACGTCGCTGAAAAGAGCCTGGCACCATCCTCCTGACACTCACACTTTGCATATCTATAAACATTAATGAGGTCACCCCT
>NW_009723235.1:0-351 GCF_000703405.1 Apaloderma vittatum
TCGAGTCTTATGGATTGTCACACGGTTGATGGGTGGGGAAATTTGAGCCTTTCTTCTTCTGGATTTCATATACAGCACATAGCAGCTATTCAAAATTTAATCAAAAAAGCAATGGAAAACCTTTCCCAGTTTGCCCACCCTTTTTTATTTTCTCGAGGTTTTGTGGTTAAAGAGAAGAAATGAACACTCAGAAAGTGCAACATTTCTCCTTTGTCTTGACCTTCACCCTCATTTCCTTCCCAGTTTTTCTGAATGCTTCAGGTGGGAGGGCTTCACAAACACTAGACCAGACAACAGAGAGCTGGTTGCACGTTGTCCTTGTGTTCATGGGTATGACTGGATGCTCTCTAA
>NW_009723236.1:0-16160 GCF_000703405.1 Apaloderma vittatum
AGTCGGCGGTTTTGGCACTTGGGAAGGCGTTCGCGGTCTGCAGTGGTAAAGGCGTTTTGACTTGGGTTTCCTTTAAAATTCACTGGCGTTGATGCCGACACTGAGAAAGCCAACGACACCGACGTTTTAAGTTATATGTGTAACTCGGATTGAATCCTTCGAGCTCGCACCGCTCAGAATTACACTTCCAAGCTGTTAGGATACTGCACCCGCGGGAGTTCAGCACTGGAAACCTTCAGCGTATTCTTCCACGAGTCTTAGAAACAAAGAGTCATTTTAAATAGTGAAGTTTTCCAGTCAACAGTTTTGACAGGCTCAGAATCACTTTTTGGAGCCACTTTTTCTCTTGCTGCATCACCATGAATAAGGAGAAATTGCAACATCAACGGGCAAATACAGGTGTATCAAATGCCGCTGAAGGTGTTTTCTTCCTTTAAGTGGCGAGAGACAGCCAGACTGGTGTGTACCACAGACTGAGCTGAAAATTCAAGGTGTTCAGTGTTGTATCCTGTGATCTGCCATCATTATCAGCCAGGTTCCCACTTTTGTTCTTGTCACTGACAGACTACACCGTTTTCTCTTCTTGCACATTACTAGTACAGGAGTTCTGCCTGTATTAATTCTTCTACCATCTTCCTCTGGCCTCCAAGAGTCTTTTGTACCACTACAGTTTTTCAGTTTTCCATGAACAGTGCAGATGACCAGCCTTGTGATTTCCGTTCCAGTTGTCTTTGTGTTTTGTTTAATCTCTCCAGTTCTCCTGAAGCCCCTTTAATCCTTCTTCTTTCAGAAGGTTCTGCTCCCTACCGCATCATTTTTAGTTTCAAGAGATTTTTCTTCTTTTCTTTGGCTTGTGTCTGTGTAAATAGACCCTGAGTAGGACCAAAGAGATAGACTCAGAGAGCACACCAGGAACTCTGGATGAAGAGTCAAGTTTTTGTCTACCATTAACACTCATTGCTTGCTCAGCTGGGGACATCACTGACAGTATGCAGCCAAGAGAAGTCTTTTCATAGCTTCTCTGGTCCACCCTGGTGCTGGAAGAAGTTGAGATTCTCAAGCAAGATGAAGAGTTAGGAGACACACTTAAGAAAACAAAAACATTGCCCTTTGGTGAAGGGCAAATGGCAGGAAAAGAGGCAAAAAAAAGAGAAGACAGGAGCAAGGCATAGAGAAGGATGGAAACTGTGGCTTGGGCCACATGAAACTAGCCTAATAATATGAAATCATAAACGTAAGGGGGAAATCCTGCATTGGCACAGGGCTAGCCATGATGGACTAATAGTTTTTTACAGTCTCTCTCATATTTCAGTTCTTGCATAACTCTGGGGAAATCGGAAGTCTCACAAAGCTCCTTTTCTTGTAGGAAATATCACGGGTAGGTGGTTGCCATTTCTGAGAGGTTCTCTGGATTCTTTTTAACATAAGGCTCCACAGCTGTTTCAGGAACACAGCCATTTACACATTTACCTACAGAGCTATTTAACGTTTGTTTTCAGGGACTACTGTGGCAGTTCTAGGAAACTATTGTAAGCAAAGTGATGAAAACATATTTGAAACATCCAATAAATACTATTTTGATTAATCTTTTGCAGCTCTAACCAAAATGCATCATTATGTTGAAGAAGAATCAAAAGGTGGTATTGCAGAAGGCAAATGAAGGACAAAGGGAGAATGGTTGAATGATTTAAGAAAAAGGCTAGATGATAAGAGATCGTGATTCTGGCTTTTGGTGTAGCTACTGCCTCCAGTGTTGCCCTTCATCAAACATCTTAATAGCTTAGTTTTTCCTTTATAAGCAAAGATTAAATCTATTTAAAATCACTAGAGCATTCTGAGAATGCCATGACCTGTACACACAGCAGAACCCCTCTGTTCTTTAGCGAGCGAACTGCCTAGGTAGCAGGAGCACTGCAAGTGCTCTCTCTGCTCTACCCGAAGCGTTATTTAACAATTGAGAGGCATGTTTTCAGCGAGCGTGTTGACAGTGTCACCGATCGTGGTTTCACAGGCATTCCAGGCAGCTCCTGAGGCAGCGGGATATTGGCATCGCCATCCATCGCCATGGTGCCCCTTTCGGCACCACGGTCCGTACAGCCGGCTTCCCCTCGCTGTAAATGGCAGCGCGCCAATACCCAGCCATACTGGGGGATTTTCTGGCGTCCTCCTGGATGGCTGGGTGGGCTGGACAGACTTGGCAAGGGCTTGCAAGGTTCCTGCCAACATTTAACAAAGGAATCCTTTACACACACTCCTGCCTGATACGGCACCTTTTCAGCCTGCTCTGTAGCACTTGAAGGGAAAAAAAAAGTCTACGTTTAATATGTAAATAAAAGTACTGATCCAGTAACAAGGTCATTGCATTCATCCAAGGCAGATCATGCTGCTTTCAGATAACTTTGTTTTTATAAGTTCATAAGCTTTCCGAGCACAGCCTGCCATCTTTGTGTGGCTGCACACTAAGATGAGGAAAATGGGGAACCAGGTCAATGATCAGCACTCAAGACACCAACATAGTATCCAGCTAATCAGATCATGGAATTAATCAGAGAGAACTTCATATCCAGCTAAAATATGACTTGATAGTGAAAACAAGGAAGAAACTGCACAGAGGGGAGGAAATCCAAGTATGCTATTCATAGACATTATAATTAAATGATCAAAGATCTGTACTTTTACAGAACAGTTAAGCCACCTTTATCAGAATTACAAAATTCCCATCAGAAAGAATCTCCATGATAGTGGTGATAAATTAAAACCAACTGGTGATCTGGGTGTAAGAAGCAGTAGAAAAAGAAGCTTAAATGTTATCACTGATCAAACTGAATAAAACCGCCTTCCCTCATCTCTCAACTTTCACCTCAGCTATTCATACAGACGTGAATAAACCTGTGAACTTGTGGGTTCATTTCGTAAAGCACACTTAAGTTTTACTTTCAAGATTAAAGCATGTGATTCTGTCTCAACTGAATATCAATTTAAGACCAGATTTTTAAAGCTGCATTTATGTAGTTTTAACACACTTGAAAGTATTTTAATGTTTATACATAAAATTTTGTAGATCTGAATGTAATTAAGAGTGCAAAAGGAATTAGGATCCTAACAGGAAAGTTACGTATGTGCAAATACCTGAAAAGAGCCGAGAGGTTCTTTAAGAAAATGCTCCGGTATTTCCACATGACCTACCAAAGGGAAGGAGCGCTGGTATGCTGCCAAATTCCAAGAGAGCTGAGCGGTGATTAGAGTTTAACTCTGGCATCAGAGAGCAGGCTCTTTTTCCCCTTGAACTTCTCAATATAAAAAATGCTGAAGCTTTTTCTCAACTTTTCAGCTGGGGAAAAACCAAACCCCACCCCACCCTAAAAAGCTAATAAAGAACTTGCTCTAGGAAAACATCTGGTAGTTTTAAGTGCCTTAGTTCAGTAAACTGTCCATTTTCACAGTGTGGGAGTGTGGCATTGCACACTTTGATTCTGTAGCCATGAGCAGCATGGGAAGCAGGCAAATAATTTTGCCGAGTCAGAGCTAGGAAGTAATACAACAGGAATAAGATGCAAGTTCTGAGATGGACTTTAAGCACAAGGAAAAATGGACCCAATGGTGAGGAGTCATGGAGCCAGTTATCTCCAACTGCTGCTGAACAGTACAACCATTCCTACTTCGCCGTGTCCACCCACCGCTGAAGTAGCACCATGCAACCTCCCAGGCTAAGACCACTCAGCATAAAAGGCACCTCAGGAACAGTAACAAGAACCGCATTCCTCAGCTAGGAGTCCTGGCACAGTCCTACCAACTGAAGAAAGTACCAAGAGAAGGAGGACAGAAAGAAACTAATTTGAAGGGCAACCTATAAAAGCTTCTTCCACTAAATATGCAGAAAAGTTTCACAGGCTGACAGCATAGCACCCACTTCTCAGGCCATCTGATGGTCGGGTCAGGGTTCTTCAGACGCATTCCGACACAGCACAGGGAGAAGCTCTCCTGGTCTTTTTGTCTGGCTAAAAAAAGTGAAGCTCCAGAAACAGAAAGTTTTAATGAATCCTGTTCTATAACATCAGCCCATGCATACTCTCAACACCTTCAACTGTGTTCCAGCCCTTATGCTTTGGAAAATACACAGAGCAGCCCTTACAGGCCTCGTGTGCTTGTGTGACAGATTCTCCAGTACGAGCAGCCTGGGGCAGCCATCAGGTCTCACAGCCAGGACCAGAAAGCAGTGGTGGCTGGAGGCCACCACAGAACCTGTCCCAAGGAGCTGCATTGTGTTGGCTTCACCTTTTAGGGGATAGGTAAATATCACTCCTGGAATTTCACCATCACTATCAGGATATAGTATCTCCCCTTCAAAAACAAACCAACCAAAAGATAAAATCCCCCAAAAAACAAAACCCAGAAGGGCAACACTGCCAATAAAATTAGACTCTCTTTGCAGACTTAGGAACATGACTTTATATGCTATTAACAATGAGCCATTCACAGAGCACCTTTTTTTTTTTTTTCATTCCAGAATTAGAGATTGACATCTCCTTCAGTATTGTCTCCTGGTCTATTTTATTTTTTTTCCCTCCTGCTTTCATCACTGATGAAGTAGTCACTGACTCCTTTCACCTCCAAAAAACTTTTAAGGACATCTACAACTTGCAAAGTGCCAGAGAGGAGTTACCTTGCAGCCACAGCTGGGCTGAAGGGCAGCACACATTCTACGTAGCAGGGAGAAATTAATTTCTATAAAAAACAGAAGCAAAACCTCATATTCTTAAGAAAAGTGCCAGTAGACCTTTAATGGTGCTGGGAACCAGCCAAGACTATGGGTTATATTTCTTCTGAAAGAATCCTGTATAATGAAGCACACTGAAAAATATGCAGAGAGACTGACAGCAGTGTTTATTTTATTCATGGCACTACATTTATTCAGGGAACAGAGGGAAAAAAAGCACCCTGAACCAGGAAAAAAGGTAGTCTTCTTTCAATAATGCCATAAAAAATACACAGGCCTAGAGCAGAAGATCAGAAAACGTTAGTTCCCTCTGACTGCTGGGCATGGTGATGCCGCCCCTGTGGTACCCAGCAGCTTTACAGCAAGCGTGTAGGGTACAGCAGGCCTTTGGAGGGAAAGAGCTGATTTTTATTTTCTAAGGTGGTGGGAAGCTGAAGGGAAGGATGAAAAAAAATATATAAACCATGTTTTATAAGCAAAGTTTTAAAGGTCCCTTAGCAGGCTTAAAAAAAGAGATGAAGTACACTCACTACATTCTTTCTTTCCATGGACGAAATGGGCCAGCGAAAACAACTGACCTCAACTGTTTTAATACTGTGTTGGTTGTTACGTAACCAATCCAGTCAGTCCCCTGCACTTCTGGTGGGGAATGGCAAATGTTAGAAAAGTTCATTTTATAATTATCCTTCTGAATTTGTTTTACTTACAGTTAAACTACAGTTTATTGTTAACATCAGCTAACATGACAACAGGTCAAAGAATATTCCTTTTTTCTCAAAAACACTCGATTCCTCCATATGACAGACGTTTATATTCAGCTAATTTGGCTTATTACCTTACAGAGCATTTCTTCAGTTATATGGCTTCTCTGCAGGCAGGCTTGCTTACTTGCTTTTCTTTTTCTTTTTTTCTATAAACAGGAAAAATAATTTCAAGTCTTCCATCACTGGCTATAAACTCAAGCCAGGCATATGGCCCCAACTCTACAAAGCCATACACAGCGGAACCAATAAATCCTGATTCCTTGCAGACTTGTGACTTCTCTTCCTACTTTCCCCACCTCACCCCTCCCACCGAGCCCAATGACCCAGCACCCTCCCGAGGGTCCCTTCTCACAGACAGCAGGCTTAGCTCCTATTCATGTCCTCGAACTACTGCTTGAGCAAAAGGAAGCAAGTGCTGTGCCAGGTTCCATGTGTGCAGACTGGCGGATTTTTGTTTGGCCCGTCTCACCTATGAACTAGCCAAACTTACTTGGCAATCCCTACCTAAAGCAGAGGAAATCTTTGGATTTATCATCTCCACCAAGCCACTAATTGTCATGCAACTGGTAGTAAGTCAGCTATCTGCGAGATCTTGCTTGTTACTGAAGTTGGCGAAAAGATTTAAGTTATGTTTGAAGAGGAGGTAGAATAGGACAGAGCACAAATGCAAAAGCAGAGGCAATCATGCTAAAAAAAAATTAAATACAACAGCATTCTCTTAATAGTTGTGTTGTACTTCGCTCAGCTAAAAGGTGATCTGGAGAGATTTTGAGAGGCTTCTGCTAAATCGTAAATATTTCAGATTCTGCTAATTTCACTAGCAATTTCTCAGCCCAGCAAAACAGCATTGCAAGGTATTGGTCAAAACATCCCAGTACAGCTAGTTAAACAGATGCTAATTGTAATTGCCTACTGACAATCCAGTATTTTTCTGGGATGTGTTTTTTCCCCAGGAAAATAAACCTGTTTATAACATTCCAGGTTTATAATATACAAAAATTTCAGTATTAGCTCAGTAACCCCAATCTCTTACATATATCAAAGGCTAACATACCACTTGCTTGTTCAAAACTAGCCCATTACAAGAGGAACTAACAATTACTACCAAAGGATATTGTCAGCTGACGGCTGTTGAGTATTTGTGAGTTGAGGTGCACAGTGAGATTACAGCACTAAAGAGAAGAGTCTCTATCACTCTCCTTACCAACCTTCACACCTCGGCTAGATAAATCCAGTTCCAAGTTTGGCTGGAAGTACCAAGAGCTCCCCCCTAGCCTTTTGCCTTTGTTTTGGATTTAAGAGATTTTCTGTGCAGTCCGCGACTGTCTTTAATAAAATGGATTTTTTTCCTAATTCTCTCCCTTACCCTACGGGCACAGTAAATTAAGTCCTTCAGACAATCTGAAAATTTTTAACATCTTCACTTTCTAATAATCTCCGAAGCACAGTCAGTATACCCAGTCCTTCATGGGTAACGATTTGATTCCTCTGGAAAAAAAGAGCTTTTAATTTGATAATACTTAGTGATTTATTATCAACGTAGACCAGTTTTTATTAAGCAACCACAACAAGTAACATTCATCTCCACCTTCATCCTACCAGTTAAGACAAACGCGATCAACACGGTCATTTAAACTTGAGTGCAACATCCCAGTCTGCTCTGCAACCAACATGTGTGTTGAGTCCGTGTTCAGATAGTTTAATTGCTGGGCCTCTGCCCAGGCACACACCGCCCTCGCACAACACATGCCCTCCAGTCCCGTTTGCACCGTGACCATGTCGTGAACTCGCTGTACCTGGCTCAGGATTTTACCATCTCTCCCAGGCTGTCCCACAGGCTAGTGAAAACTCAGATCAAAAACTTGGCTGGGCTTTTTCAGAGGGAAATGGGCAACATAAGGCAAGACGAAATTGCAGCCGGTTACTCGGGCCAACATGTGCAAGTCAGAGACCTCTGTCCTCAGACTCTAAGTCCCATGAACCGTAGAGTTGCTCTGGCCCAAGCCTCAGTAGCCATCTCCACCCCTTATCTCTTCCTTCAGCTGTGCTGACTCAATTCTAATGCTGTCATTTCATTCCCTCTCTAAAAGGAAAGTCCCTGTTTTTTGGAATGCTGTCAATCTTGTAAGCTGAGTGCCAGAGATTTACAACTGCACGCTTCCTTTTACTGCGCATTCTTGCAAATATCCATGCAAGACTATTCCTAGCACGTTTTAGTTGCAAGCACCTTTCTGGCATGTTTTGAAGTGTTACTTTCTGGTTTTCAGCATTTGGCAGTCTGAGGCAAGGATGGCAATTTTACATGCATCATAAAGCTACACTGAGTGTACAGACAAGCACCAGCAGTTTCGCTAGTTACTATTCAGAGTGAAAAATTAAAACTTTTCAAAGGCAGCTTGTGCAACCTAATTCTGCTGAGCACGGATACAACTGTTGTCTTTTAGTGCTGGACACTTCTATTTCAGCTTTTGTTCTGAAAGAAAGCAACAAAAGTGTCTTAATTAAGACAACTCAAAATTAGAAAGAAAAAAAATGTATCGACAAAACTGTCAGACCTGAATTAAATTGCTTTCATTTGGGAAAAATTCAGCTATTCAGTTTTTGAAAGATACTTAGCCTAAAAAAAAAATACTTGCCAAAATTCCAAAGGCACATTAAGTAGCATTACCTAGAGGCACTGATCCCAAGCCTGCCACCTTCTGGACTTGGAACATTTCATCTGCAGAAACCTTCATCAAAACATATAATTAATTGCCAGGAAGAGAAGAGTCGAGGATCTTTTTCATCTGAAAAAACAGTTACAACTGACACATAGAAAGTCTGCAAACCAAGGCAATAGGGAAAACTAATTGCTTCTCTTGTTTACCACATTATCTTACAGACCTCTTGCATGTAACTGTTACCATGTTTTCAATACAACCCCCCCCAGTAACTCGATGTCTGCGATTATAAATACCGGAACATAAACCAGAGTGATAACTTAGATATTTCAGAGGGCAGCAGTGCTACGTATCACTTACATGGGCAAGTCAAATCTTTTGCATCAGGCATTTCTAAACAATGCTCCTAGGCACATTGCTGTATTTCACAAAACAAATGCCTAAGGTGCTAATACTACTTTGTGGTTTTTTTCTTTTTAAGGCAATTTAAAGCAAAATTAGGTGCCCTATACTTTAGAGTTATGGAAACTTGAGTGGTTTTGAAGCATTGTAACACCACATTTATATTACCACTTATAAAGCACTTCATTTGAGAAAATTAAATTCCTTGAGAATTTTTTTAAGCATTTGAATTTCATGAGGCACTAATGTACACATGCAGGTCAGAGCTTGCTTCATTTCACTTTTCCAGAGAAAAGCGAGCATGCTCGATCAGATTCTGCCTCACCTGTACTTCTACAACTCCCATTACATGGAGTGGCTGTTTATGAACTACAATTACATTTGGCTGCAAAATTTTCAGATGTTTGTGAAACCAGAGCCATGTGGTGTCCCAATGCATTAATTCAGACTGTTGGCCTTCTTAATTATTTGTGCTTGCATTATCTTCTCCACACAATCTGAGTGGATCACAGAAGTAATTTATGATGATGAAGGCTATACTAGAACAGGCTGTAAGTTCTATGCTTCTATGATCCTTAAAAGGGAAACTAAATTCCAGCAAAAGTGTGCTTTTGGATTAAACTGCCTCTATCCTATCAATATATTATTTACTTTTCAATTTAAAAGAACAAAAAACAGACAAGCTCTGCTTTTGTTACTAAATATTCAACTTAAATATTCCATGCAGCTCTACATATAGACCTGAACCCTGAGTCTGGTTTAAGTCATGAGTAACAACCTAATAATCTATAGACTTTCCTTTTTATGTATCTGAACTACAAAGATTCAGAAACTGAAGATTTTACTCAGGCAAAGGTTCTTACTCAGGAAGATCATTCCCTGACAAAATCCTGCCATGGCCAAAACCACAAAGGGGTGAACACCGCTGTCTACAACAGTACAGGCAGTCAAAGATTCATCTTGCAAGAGCAGCTAAGAGCCTCCAGCAAGATGTTTTCCACACCAAAACCTTCTTCTCCCAATTTTTTTTTTCATTTGGAAACACTATGTTTTCAAAAACTAATTACACTTTAACAACAACAACTCTGAAAAGAGAGTCACAAGAATGTTCTCCCATTTCAATCCACTGTTATGGTCTTTTTGAAGAAAGTCACTTTCAACTTTACTGTGTCTGAAGATGAAGTTTTCATTTAGTTTCCTCCAAAATTAGCATAACAGATAATTATTTTCAAATATTCAAATAATATTTTTCTAAATCCCATCTTAAAGGACTAAAATTAATTCTTTATATTAATGAACTCATTAAAACATAACGCATTACGGCAATTCTAAATTCACTTCTAGAGAAACTGTATTTTGGAAACCAAAAGCTCAGTGATTTCTACTTTAGAGGCAGAGTGACTCAAGAAACATTCATAACTAGAAATTCAATCTATGCAAGGAATTTATAGGCATCCAGTTAAAGTAACAATGAAGTAAACAAGCAGAATCCTAATTAAATAAGTCTATTCTTTCTAAGCTTACCAAGAAGAAGAAAGGGAGAAAACTTAGCTTGGCAGAGAGGAGGCATTCGCATCACCCAAGCAACTTAGTCCTTAAACTTCTCACAATATGGACTTTAATCCTGCAAATTTAGGATCAGCGCACTGCTTGGATACAGTAGTCCACCACATACACTAGAAAGCATACATCTGAACTTGGGAAAAGGTACCACTATTTCCCCATTCTCATGAAATACATTACTTTGCATTAAACCCAGTTCTGCTGACGTAACTGTTCACATGTGAGCCACCACGAGCACAGCCCCCTCTGCAAACAGAGCTTCACCAGCTTTGCTTTACTTACACGAGGTGCACGCTCTAAACTCCACAGCGGAGTTGCATTAGCAAAGGCTGGTACGAGACTGCCCAAGGAAGCTGTCATTAAGGTACACAACTGTCCAAGTCAACTCATTTCTCCTGTTCACAGAACTTGCTAATATTCTGCTCCCACAGAAAGAGCTCTGCAAGGGGCATCTTAAAAACAACAAAAAAGCACAGCGTAAAGCAGTCTGGATTCGTGTTTATTGAAGCCAGTAATTAAAGACGTCCTCATTTTGCCAGCACTAGAAAGCAAGATTCCACATGACTGCATACTGCACCTGGTTAAAGCCATACAACTGGACTAAGGTTTGTTTCATACACTTGCAGTCCTAATTGTAAGTTGGAAAAAACCCAATAAACTTAGTATACAGGACAGTGAACTTTCATTTACAGCGTGTATATTGTTAAGTTCATGATGTACAGAGCAGTCACTTTCAACGTAGTTAAATTAAATAAAATAAGAAATTCTGTTCAGTTTAAACAGTTTTTTTAAATGCCAATAAAAAAAGTGCAAACTTAAAATCAAGCAGCATAACCACAGCATTTTTATGGAGTGCCAATCTTTAAACTTTTATATTTGCTTCAAGTTGAATGCTTTCATCTTTTGTTTTCTTAGTTTAAACATGAACAGTAGATGCAGTCACTATAATGCATATAAATATAGTCATATAATAGTTTAAACAGTCTACCATACAAGTGTATCTGCAAATAAAATGAAGTTTCACTTGAAAATGTAAAGGCTGTTTGCAATTTGGCCTTTGGTTCCAATGCTTGAAGACACCAGAATAACAACTGTGCAGCTCACCAAAGTTGACCGACTTTGGCAACCACAGGATGCTACATTACTTACAACTTTCTTCAATAAACTAGGAGCATTCACTTGCAATTAGAAACTGGAAATCTGTTTCTGTTTTGTCAGAAGCATCTTTCTGCAAAGCTGGTAAGTTATCACACATTAGCAGTTTTGATCAATTTTAGTACATTTACCATTTTTATTGAACTGGAAAGCACTTAGACTTTAAGTTTTAGCCGTATTGCTAGAGAAAGTGCTTATCAGGTTAGACGACAGGAAGATGCAGTTTCAGACTGAGGTTTTCGAACTATGTCCCATTACGATCACACACTTTTCCAATTCTCCTGTCAAGTTTTTGATGTTCTAGTCTCCAATCTCAATTCCCAGTGTCAGGAGGACAGTGTGTAATTACTTCTGGTGTGGTAAATTGCAACTGGCACACATTACACCAGGAAGTACATCCACCACGTTACCCATCAGCCATCCACAGTCTTAGTCTAACTGTTATCTAGACAACTGTATAACTTCAGGTCATACCGTTTATTAAAAAAATAAAAAGAAAAAAAGAAAAATATAGTACTTTCAACAAAAAAAACTGGCACAGGTAACATACTCATGTTAATGCTTGTCAAAGAGGCAAGTAAATACTCTTAGCTTTCTAGATAATGTTTAGATAGACTTACAAAAAACAGCCTCTTGATGTAACAGGATTTGAAGTTAACATCCAGCACTGTGTTAGTGGTCAATCTAGTTCTGTATATTTAAGTAACAATATATATTAGGGAAGTTATATCCAGACATCAGGTTTAGTACAATTTCGTATCAATAAAAAGTAAACTCTGCATAATTCAAATTGTGGTTTTTCCCTTCAGAATTAAGAGCACGGAATATGCTTGGTATTTTTAATTTATGGTAGTGTGTACATGTGAAACAAGCATACCGCATATAAAATCAAAGTGCCATTTCAGTAACCATAGCAGTTTTGTTTGTTTTTACAGAATGATGGTTTCACGTGACCATAGACAGAGCTCCATTAGAGCAACAGGGATAACGACAACCCATCTTTCCAAATGAATCGCTACATTAAATAAAACACGAAACAAGTTATTGAGTATATTCGTCAGGTACACATTCATACTCTTTAGGTCACCTTCAGAATTGGAGCTGGCTGCACCTGCAGCAGATGTGGTTGGAACTAGGGCCTTGAAAGGTTTTTTTTAAAAACCTCCACAGGTGTAAGGCAGGAATCAATTTTAGCTTGGTAGCTAATATTTAGTTACAAAAAGTAAGAAAAATAATACTGAGTGTTCTGTAGCACATTTCATTATGGGAAAATGATACGTCACCCACCATTCTTCATAGGCTAGCCTCTTGGCATAAAAAAAGGCAGAAGCTATCAGAAAACAGGATTTAAAATTAAATACAAATTGCCAAACTACTGATTTTAAAATAAAACCAAACAGTGACTGTTTGTACTACAGTGCACAACAAATTCAAGCACCTTCTAAAGACACATCACACACTGTGCCAGGCACTTGGATCTAAACAAGTTATAGTTTCTCCCTTTGTCAGCTACACCAGAAAAGGGCATCCACACTCTTAGACTTTTTTAAAAACTAAACCAAGATTTATAACAAGAATAAATTCCCAAGATGCTTAGTGTTTGGCCTGGAATTCTCCAATGTAAAGTAGTCTTTTTTAAAACAGTGATTATTTACCCTATGTGAAACACAGGATTTAACAACATTGCTCCTCTCCAGTCAATCCAACATTCTGGTTTCTCACTGTCCCAAATCTGTTTCCCCTTTTAAGGGCTCCATTCCCTACCTAGGCTTCTTGCACCTAATTAACGCTCTGTTACACCACCACCACCACTACTTCTCCAAGAATATAACGCATTTGCAAACATACAAGTAGCCAATTCCAGTAACTTCGAAAGAGGATTTCATGTCTCCTTCTTGGCTCGTGTGCATCAGTAGTAATATTTCAATCAGAATTCTCCATTTTGCTTCTCTGTGTTCTTCACAACAGGAAACACAGCTGCACCTGCTTACCTCCAAAACCAAAAGAATTGCCCTATATAAACTCTAAATGGGTATCTTATACAGAGGGATTTTATATGCAAACTTCCTGAATGTGCACTTTTTTACTGGGACAAGGCAATGATGTAGTAACCTCATTTCCCCTGCCCCAAGAAAACTGGTAGCATCTGCCATAGCAGAAAATTCCTGGTCTTATCAGATCAATATACATATAGTTATTTGGTCATTTACATATGCATTTTTTATGCGCTATCAAGCTTCATTCTCTGTTGGAGGAGAGTTTGTCGTTACCATAGAGTCTGGCTTGCGAGTCATCCTATCCAATTCTTCTTGAACATTTGTCAAAACTGTTTTTTGACCTAAAAAGAAAAAGGACAAGGTTAAGGCAATCTAAGTTCAACCAAATCTTTTAACCGGCGAGTACAAGTATTCATAAAATCACTTTTACATGACAATCTATTACTCAATTTCTCAATATTTTTCCACCACCCACCCAAGAACACGGAGCCTGACAGAAAGCAAGGTAATGTCCTTGTAAAGACTGATGAATACTAAAGTTTGATTCACCTTAAAGAGATGAAATGTTGAATTATAAAGCAGTGTAAAGCACAAAAATATCTGCGATACATTTTACAGCCACGTTTATAATTCTCCATAAAAATCAACTGTACACAGTACTATTATTAGTACTGATGGCAAGGACTTGATTTAAACCTGATTTTAACCACAAATTTTCCAATGTACTTAGGTCACTTGCTATAAAAATCACATTTGTTTGGTCACTTACACTTGCTGTGTTTTAATATTAAACAACTAACAGGAAAAACTCTTTTATGTCTGCAGACAATGTTTCCCTTAAAAAAAAGAGGACATGAATTGCATATTCATGTAATATGTCAGAGCAGTCATTTCAAAGGACTTCTTCAATTGGAAACAGATACACTGAAGTATTTCATGGAAAGGCGTATCTTAACATTTTTATATCAGACTCAAAACTTTTAAACAATTCTGTAACACGACTACCAGTTTAATTCTCTCATTCCAAAAATTATAAACCCACAGACAAATTAATCATTAAATTTGGAACAACATATTCTAATGCTTCAAGCATACACGCATTTATGATTAAAAAGCTATTATTTTTAGACAAAATGTAGATTATATAACCATGTACAGCTTCCTTACATAGCCAAAGAATTTAACAAGCATCTGTTTTCCAGCTCAAATGTGTGTGAAATATTAGGTGGATTTTTTCCAGGGTACATGCTGAAAACATTAAGAAGGCAAGATTTGACTGTTAAGAAATTTAAGTGGTTTTTTCCAAAGTACAAAGACATAACCAAGTTAAAAGGTTACCTTTAATCACTATAAAGGTTTTACATTTAAGCACTAGTCCTAAGCCACAGTATTGTTAGTAGCATCTATTCAAAGCATTAAGTATTTAAAAAAAAATTTTAAATTAGTATAGTAACTGTAATATAACTCACAGTACAAAACACTTTACATGTAGCCTAATGGTACCTTGAACTTAAAAAACCCTAAAACCTAAACCAATCAAAACAACACAAAACTCTTGCTCAAACAAAAGTAGGTCTAAACAAAAACTGCAGCTTTATTTTATACTAGATCAACTGGATCCTTAAGCCTCCAAAATAATAGCAAGCAGCTGTCTCCCGAAACTACCTCACATTGGACAAGAAAAGCGTTGCCAAGCTGCTCAGTGATACATAGGTTTGCTTTCACCCCTTTACCACCATCCCAGCTGAACACTTATCAAAGGAGAAGAAATACAAGGAGCTGTTTTTAAGAAAATGAAAATTTCCCATTTGTTATAAATTACATTGATACTTGCTTTCAGTTTCCCTGCAAATATATTGTCAAGGACTGTAGCTGTGTTCTATATAATAATATGCAATTTCCTTTCTAGGTTAGAGTGAGAGCAGGGAACCCTAGTTGTTTATCTATTGCACGGGAATAGAAGGGTGGAGGCAAATATTAGAATTTGCAAGAATCTTCCTGTGAAAATAAATGAAATAAGTTTTTAAGCCTAGAAGTCCATGAGAACAAAAATACTCCACCAATGAAGTTCTCTGAAATATCTTGATCTACCCATGGAAGAAAGACAATCCAGAAACATAAAAGCAAATAGTAAGACGGGTGAGGAATTAAAGAGCATGAAAAATGGACATGACATTGCAGCAGCTGCCCAGACTCGAGAGTTCTCTCAAGTAAAAGTTAACATAGCAGAAACTAATCAACGAATTAGGCTGACCAGTATGTTGAGATCTACATCATCTCCTTCATCCTGTATCAGAAGCTCAACATTTCAACCAGAGGATATTCCCAGCTGTGGAAGAAAGAGATGGTCTCTTCAAAGCTAAATATTTTTAGTGTCAACCTTCTGAAAACTTAAGGCACTTTAAACAGCTTAGATTACACATTTAGCATATTTCCTTGCACAGAAGATGCTGCCGTAAGTAAGACTTTCTCCAAGAAATTCTCAGCTCTTCCACAAAGAGCAATTAAATCTTTTCTGCTATCGCCAGCACTAGCTACCTTATAAACTCAACAAGAGCTCTTCGGGTACTGATGTGAGAAGCCCTTACTTTCTTAGGGAAGTTTAATCATATATAGGTTGTATATAAGATGTGAGCACATCAGCCGACAAGTACCAAGGAACATTCTCCTACGAGCGAGAGCCAATTGTTCTGTTCCAGAAGGTAGGGGATAAGCATGAGCTGCCAACCTGATGCAGCCAAGGAAAGCCAACTGCAATCTTGCAATCACTCAGGAGAAACACCCCCACCAAAGAAAGAGAACTGCCGTACAATGAGATAGATGTGGAGTGCTGCACGCAATTCTAATCACACATGTTTAAGAAAAGGTAAGCTCATGATGGGAACTAATGAAGATCAAACTT
>NW_009723236.1:16191-38587 GCF_000703405.1 Apaloderma vittatum
AGAACTCTAACAGAAGACTAGAAGAAAACTTCTCTAATCTAGTCCAACAAACCAAGAATGTAAAGAAAGGAAATGTGACTGCTGTCTCTAGATGTTTCAGGAGAGAAATAATCTATTTCAGTTATAAGCTAATGTTGACATAAGAAAAAAAAAGAAGTTACACGAAGCCATCTGTTATCTTTGAAAACTCCTGAAAGGCACATGATATTCTAGAAGACTGAAAGAGGAAGGAGTAAAGCCCATTACAGACAAGGTAGTTTTTACTGTAGTATTTTTTTTTCCAGAAATTGCAATTATGGTTTGGGTGCTTACTAACAGTGTACCAGCACAACAATAAACACAGACCTGTCACCAACAAGTTGTGTTGGGCCAAGCAAATTTCTTTCTACAATAGGATAACAGGTCCTGTAGAGAAGGGAGAAGTGGTTGGTATCATATCTTGCATAATCTTCACATAAATAAACTAGAAAAAAACCAGTCTCAATATTTCAGAACAGTGAATGTATCATAATTCCTAAAATGGCCCATTAGTTATCCATTGTACTAGTCAATATTTATATTCACCCATCCACCCTGTCTAATCACTGGAGGTATCAGATACATAGGCAGCCATGCTTGAAGGGACTACGAAGTATTTTGAAAGGTAAGACTGAAACAAAAAGTTATTTATATAAATAATCAAAGTGGTGCATAATAACAGAATGGAAAACAATGATATAGCAAATATACAACCTTTTGAAACATTAAGGTCATTTTATACAGACTAGAAAACCCCCTACTAGGGGGTAGAAATCGTATTAAACTGGCTCTATTGTTATAACAAATCCTGATCAATATCATACAGAAGAAAAAAACGTGGCGGCATGCTGAGATGTCTGAACAGAAGCACAACACGTAACACAGATTAGGTAACCCCTGCTTCGGGCGGACAAAGCCTTGTCTGACACACTGCATTCATTTCTGAGCACCAAAAGAAACAGGTCATCCGGGTAGACAGTTCAGAGGAGAACACTAAGAATTATCAAAGCCATAAAAACATGTCCTGGGAGGAAAGGCCAACTGAAGTGTGTGTCTGCAGTCCAGACAAAAGCCACAGGCAAAGGGTAATAGCTTTCAAACAGGCGAAAGACTGCTGGAAAGACAAAGGAGCTATGCTGACCTCTGTCTCCACTCCCACAAGACAAATAGTGCTGGGATTAAGAAGTACTGACTGTACAAGAGAAAAAAAAATAACCAAGAAATTAAGTACTGGAATAGGCTTCCTGAAGAGATTACATTATCTTTTTTTGCTCTTTAATCACTTGCCAGGAACCCCCTAACTGATTCTGCTGTAGATAGAAGAGCATGGATGAAATAATCTCTAAAAATTACTTCTAGTCCTAGTTCTATAAAAAGTTCCTTTGACACTGTGGTCAGTAGTAGCACGAGGCTGCACTTCATGAAGCAGGGACACCTTTCAGTGTCTAACTGAAGAGGGCATTCTGGAATAAGAAATAATTAATTACATGTATTTTTATAATGCAGATACAGTAATAATTTAAGTTTAAAAAAAGATAATTTACAGAATTCATCATACTAAGAAAAAAAAAACCTGACTTGCCCTAAGTCAAATTCTAGCCTTTTTTGAGCTTTCAGAGTAGGAACTGTCATATAAAAATCTCCCCAATTAAAAAAAAAAAAAATTAAATCTTTACTTCTCCTTTCTTGAAATAGTTTCAGGTCAAATACCCATGCTCCAACAACTGGTCTGGTTCTCTTACTGGCAATAACATCACTGCAGCTGATATGAAATATTTTTCATTTGCAGTTCAGATCTCTGGGCCTTACACTACGGTTTCAGTATCAAAACCTGTCTGTTTGGCATCACCATTAAATTTTACATGACTCCACAAGTCTGGGATCAGAAGTAGAATATCCATTTAGTAGTGAAATAATTCCAGAAGGTGAGCTCCTAATCTTGTGATGAAAACGCCAATATCAACAAGCAACAGTTCAACAGTCAAAGTAGTAAATCTCTAATATTGGTTGGACTGACCATTTATTTTACAACACCGAGTTTGCCACAGGTACAAAGTATTATAATGGCCTTCTTTTATTTTCACCTAAACTACTGCAATTACTTATGAGGAAATATGTCACACAATGCAGTCACAGGTATACACGCTGAATGAATTCACTTAATCAGTGTTATCAGTTACGCTGGATCACAATAAAATGCTAAATAATTAATGAGAGAATAAATTCAAGCTGTCATAAGAAATAGCCCATTTCAACTTCAAGTCTGGAGACATTTCAATAATGTCATCAGCAACTATAATCCAAACCCAATAAACTGCATTTCCTTCAAGCATCAGTTTAGTGAGAAGAAAGGAAGGAATTCTACAGTAAAAAAAAAACCAAATTAGCACTTTCTGAATATGGTAAAGCCATTACTTATATCCCAGCAGTGTAATTTCACTCAAAGGATCAAGTTGAAACAGGCTTAATGGAAGCCCTGGAGTTGTGAAGTTGCAGTAGTTCAATTCTTTTTCAAAAGTGTACATTTTGGCACTGTCACCTGTAAAGGTCTGTCACTTTACTGTCCAGCTTAAAAGATACACACAGTTAGACCAATGTGGGTTAAATAAAACACAAGAAACATGCAAAACAAATCCAATACCTGATTTCTTGGCTGTACTTTGCACTCCTCCAGCACCAGGACTCCCAGGAGAGCCAGTCTTTTTGCTCAAGAGACTGTTAAAGAAACTAGCCAAGACACCTTCACTTGCAGCATTATCTAAATAAAAAACAAATACACACACATATACATATACATATACATATATATATATCACAGAATAGTTATTGCTGGTAAAAGACAGAACTTGTTTTTTGCAGCATACATAACTCTTAACAGTAAGGGGAAGAAACTTCAAATATGAGAGTCTCTCCTTGCTCAATTTAAAGAGACTGAATAGTCTTTTGCAATTTCTGGCAAAGACAGAGATGACTGAAAGCCTATTACTGCTCTTCAGGAATTGGGGGGGTGTCACAAACTTTAAATATTTGTATGCTTTGCTTTTCTAAATGTAGAAGCCAAGAAAAAAAGTATTAAATATGGATGTGCAATTCAAAGATTCAGAAGTCTATTAACAAACTGCATAGACACACCACTTCTTATAAATTAGAACTCGGATATACAGCAGTGAGACCTGATCCAGGAGTGCGCGAGTATTTGATTCACTGTACGCGAGGTCCGGCACCACCACAGAGCCTAACTAAAACCAGTACTGACCCTAACAACTTTCTTAATGCACCGAGAGGTAAGAAATCCCTCGACAATGTGGAGCTCTGTCTTAGGGCTGAGGGAGGGGAAAGGGTGCCATTTCCAAATCACATGATGTATTATAGAAAATAACATTCTAGAGAGGGTTTAGTAGAGGAAGACGTTTCATTGTGCATTCCAGAATAAACGCTATGAAGCATAACTGCTTTGTTAGTCTGAAGTAGTCCCCACTCTAACAATCCAACCAATGTATAACCTATGTATGAAGCTGCAGGAAGTGACGTATTTGAACTCTGTCTGACTGTGTGGCAACAACAGAATTCTACTTAGCTGTATGAATGTCAAAGAAAAAAAAAAGGAAAGAAAATCAAAGCCGAAGCTATGTCATAAATTCATTCCTGTTAGTAAGCTAACTGTACTGTTAGTTAATAAATGCCAAAATCTTTCTAGATAAAAGGATTATTTTTTCTAGGGGAAATAACACGTGATAAAAGAGTAAAATGCTTATTCATACTTTTAATATTTGGATCTGGTTTCTTAACTGATGTTATTGGCGAGGCACTGGGAACATTGGCGGGACCAGCTCTGCCTTGAGTTCTTGGGGATCCTGCAGGGCCTCTGGCAGGAGATTCCTTAAAAGAAGTTCAAAGCACACGAATCAGAGAAAAACTTAAATGGATTGGTTATATCAAGCAAACGTAATATTGGACATATTACTTATTACATATTAATTAAAAAATACTTTTACAATCTTTATGTTAGCACTGTAGTGTGTGTGCACACTGGGAGGAAAAAAAATAAAACACTCCCAGTTATTTTGGGCCTATATCTCCAATGAAAGGAAGGAAGAATCACTGTAGAACATTTTCAGTTCAATAATGATTAGATATTTCCACATTTCCACAGCAAATTAGAATGAAGTAATCTATAAGCAGTATTTTTAAATATTGACACTTTTTTTTTAACTTTACTTTCTACAGTTTTGGGAGATTATGTATTTTACATTTACGTTTACAAAATGAACCTCTTCAGGTTAGAATCATTCCCTCTTCCCTACAAGGAAACAGAACACCTCCACCTCTTCCCTTGGATCTACTTACTGATGCTCTTGTAGGCGTTGCCGGCTGTTTGGCAAGGAACGACTGCAAAAACATATTAAGATTATTGAATATACTTCAGAAAATGTAAAGGAATAAAATACAGCGAAGCTGACTAACCATTCATTTATTAATTTTTTTCCCCTGATATTTACAGGCTTGCTCTGTGATATTTATATACTTCCAGACTTTACCACTAGAGGACAGAATTAAAAATGAGTAAACAAGCTTCAGTCCTTTGTCTCACACAGCCCTTACAGAACTGTAAGTCAGAACCATAGATGCTCAAGTCTGTAACCTCTATTGATACTTCTAATCAAATATATAGGGAAGTATTATTTTTTTAAAAATAGAGCAGGAAAGAAAATCACAAGATACAGCACATCACCTTAAAAGTCTTCCAAGTCTCTGGCTTTAGGAAAACTGCAGCACTAAGATATTATGTTTTAAAAGTATTTGTATTTTACAGATCAGTAAATCTATGATGTGAGATTTTAGATTATTTCCTTGCTCTCCTCCTTTTAAATGTAAATAACTTCTATTCTCAGCATGTTTTCCTTTCAGCTTGCCAAGATACATGTCCATATCTTCTACTCATATTTGTTAAAATAAGAGAAGTTTTATTTCACAACTACATCTGAATTTGCAAAGCTAAAAAGTGGCTACCTCGTGATTTAAATGAGAAATTAAAACTGAAGGTAATAACAATGGAGAGCTTAAGATGAAATCTTACTTAGAAAGGACTTATTTCCATTCTTCCATTCTTACCTGCTGCTTCATAAGAAATACTTGCTCATCTTCTGCTGCCAGCTCTTTATCATGGACTAACTGTTGAACAAAATATTTTGTTACTATAAGTAAAAAAAAGTCATATGAGGAAGGGCAGAGGTTAGAACACAAGTCCTATGAGGAAAAGTTGAGGGATCTGGGCCTAGACAAGAGGAGATTGAGGGGAGACCTCATTGCTCTCTACAACTACCTGAAGGGAGGTTGTAGACAGGTGCGAGCTGGTCTGTTCTCCCTAGTGGAGAGTGATAGGAAATGGATTCAAATAGTGATAGCGGAAATGGATTCAAATTGCATCAGAGGAAGTTCAGGTTAGATATTAGGAAGAATTTCTTTACTGAAAGGGTTGTCAGGCATTGGAACAGGCTGCCCAGGGAGGTGGCTGAGTCACTGTCCCTGGAGGTGTTTAAGATACAGGTGGGTGTTGCGTTGAGGGACATAGTTTAGCAGGTTGATAGGGCTGGGACAAAGGCTGGACTTCAAGGTCTCTTTCAGCTGAAACTATTCTATGATTCTATAAAAACTGAAATTACTGTAACTGTTTTTATGTTTTAGTGATCAAAAAAGAAGAAAAAGAGAAAAACCTTTAATATATTTTTTTTAAAAAAACAACCTTCTTTCACATTTAAAAGAGTAGCAACATTAAAAAGAAGTTGTCATCACAAAAAGATATTGTAAGTGAATAGACTAGCACCGATGCCAGCCTGTGGGTATTCTCCTAGAAAGATGAGTACTTGGTAAGCAGTCATGTTAAATCTTTTTAAATTTAGATATTAATCTCATCAACATGTCTTCAAAGACCTGAGATTACTTTAGTGCATAAGACCCCACACTCAATCCCTCGGCCCCCAAAAGCATTACACTGGCTCTTACCAGTCGTAACACTGCTGTTAGGCAACGAGTACTTCCTATAGGTGCCATGAGGTACAAACAACAGGATTAAACCTTTCTCTTACATAAAAGCTTCAAACAGCTTTTCCAAATACACATCAAGCATGTAAGAAAGTTGTAGAAGCTTTCTGATACAGATCAGAATACCATTTACAACTTTCCATATTACCCATTTTTAACGCATCCTATTCCTGTGTGCCTGCACTCACACAATTAGCAATTCATACGGATTATTTACTGCTCTTGCCGCACATGAAGAAATCTGTGATTAATAATATGTTAAGCAACAGTGACATATTGTGTTGTTTTACAAGATTTGCCTGTATATAGTAAGTTCAATGCCATGTATCTATATATGTAAACCACTGAAGTCCTACAACAGTATTCTCCATTCTCAAAAATGTTTTTGTCTTACACACGCAAAAAGGTTCATGTGGAAAATGGTTACTTTCATTCACTAAGGTGAATGATTTCTGTGTTTGCATGCAGTATGTTAAACCAACAGGAAAACGAAAGCCTGAGGTTTCACACATTTGTGTACGAAAAGAAATTACATTTAGGTTTGGAGTTCTTCAATACTGACAGTTATTATCATAGAATCGTAGAATGGCCTAAGCTGGAAGGGACCTTAGAGATCATTTTAATCCAGCCTCCCTGCATTAGTAGCCATTCAAGCAAATCGCACTTATTTTTCCGGGGACAGGGAAGAGTTCATAAGTTTTTACCTTTCTTACAGGAGGTTTTACAATGAAGTCTTCATACGCATCTTCTGGTTTCACTGTTGTAAAGTTTTCATGTAAAATGGCAATTTTCTTTTCATTGTCCCAACCTGCAGGTCTACAAAAAAAGTAAAGTTTTGTTTTTTCAGTCACAAAAAGCACTTCTATAGACACCCTTTGTTTACTGTCCTCTACCTGAATAAGCCAATATTACTATAGATCAGACTTAATTCTTAGCTAAATTCCAAAGATACTTATAAAAAGCTGGAATGGTATACTCTGAGGCGAGTGACCCAAGTAATACACACTAAGTTGCTTTTTTAATTCAGGATTTCAGAAGACTTACATACTAAGCTTCTAAATGACAAAAACCATTCAATTTATTTCTATATCTATGTTATATGAGGTGTAGTGCTTAAGAGAAAACAGTCTGAAACCATGCCGCTTATACAACTGACTTACATAAAAACTGCATCCTTTTCTACCACTAAGGCAGGTGTGGTAAACTGAAAACCGTATGTTTTATGTACAATGTACTTATACAACAGATCAAGGTTCTTTTCCTCCTTAACTGACGTATAAATCAAGGCAGCCCCATCTGATTATTTTTTTAAGGAAAATTATGATCTAGTTTTTAAATTACAGTAAGAATTTCAAAACAGGAGCTAATGGGCATATATCTACTAGAGCTAACTTTGAGAAGCAGGTCAAGGCAAAAGCTATAGCGACTTTGTACTCAGGGAGGAAGGGGGTATACCAAGAGAAGACTCACAATACTTTTCTTTGACACATACAAAAGTTACCTGCCCTCCCAGGCACTTAACTTTGAAAAAGTAAAAAACTTAGTAGACAGCTGAGATCTCAGGTTTACATGGAAATTGCAAGTTCTGAGGGGAAACTCAAGAAAATCCACCTCATAAAATGCAAAACAAATCCTTTGTAAAGGAACAAAGACTCCAAATCCCATGGACAACTGAAAAAACTATTAGAAGTTTTATACATCTCTCAACATTTTCAAAGCAAACGCTACATAGTAAATAACTGAATACCAAGCAACCTTCAAGAGCAATTTCTCAGATCAACTTTATGTGCAATTCAACACTAAAATGTATTTCCTTGCTTCCAGAATACAGCAAATCTCTTCAGCACACCAAAGGATACACTGTAAGCAGAATCTACGAATGTGTGACTGAATGAAGTCGAAGTGTTCTTCTCTGTAATCGTGCTCCTTCTCTAGTACACTCACTGCATCGCACTGGAAAAAAGGTGAGAAAAACAAAAACAGAAAACCCCGGTCATTTAATCCCAGCATATCTTAAAACATCTTCATTAATATTATATGCACATCACATCTACTTTGAACCTTTGGTTTTAAAACGTCACCAATAAATCAAAAGATAAAACAATCAATATATAATTGAGAAGGTTATTACCTTTTTGCAAAATTAAAAATTGACACTGGTGGTAGAAGCTTACTTTAAAAGAAATCCCTTTACTACTAATCCGGAATTCATTTTGCATGTCCGTACAAAGGATGCCTTCTGAAAGAAACGTAATCAATTTTTTCCATAGCTAACAGAACAAGAAACTTACTTTTGTACAAACTACGAGCACAGGAATACCAAGATTGCGAGTCAGCACATTTTCTCCAAGTGGCAAAGAAACATGTTCATCCTCTTGGCCAGAAGAGGGTCCTCTTCTCTGTGGTGAACCTTGGTAACCTTCTTCAGGTTCTACATACTCTTGAAATTCCTTTATAACTATTAAGAGAGAGATCTTAAGATACAACAAAGGAACTAGTTCTTCTCTTTAAACCATAATTAACCTACGACTAACTAGAAATCTCAGGTTTTTTTCTCCTTTTACAATGAGGCACTACATGAGACCAGAATGTAATCTTAAGCCTTATCGCCCCTCCAAACACAACAATCCTCCTCCACCAAAATTTACAGCAAGCTAAACCAAGTGCAATTTGGAGTCGCCACGAATAATCAAAACTAGCTGCATGAGCTACAGCAGGTACAAATGCACATTCCTCAACTCAGTGCATTTCATTATAGGGGAGCTGACAAGAGAAAATGTAATTCAGCAACATAGCCCATACTCTGGAATTCGTACCTAGTTTTGGAAGAAAACATGGTGAAAGTGTAAACGGAGACAGAAAGCACCAAGCAAACCAGCCACTCTATAAGCTAATGCTCAATTTAAGTTCCTATCACTCTACATTTCTCTTGCAGGAGTCCAATGCTAAAAACATAAAAAAATACACTGCATAAACACAGACTTGAGAACTTACAAATGTTATCTGAAGAGCTCAAGTTATATTCTAGAAAACTACAATGGCGTCCAGAGGAAACTAGATGCTTTCCATGCTTTCAGTGTTTTAATTTTATGGCAACAATGAGTATTTCAACAACATTGAATGCTATCAAACACTGAAGAGTCTAAGAAATAGTACTAACACCATTTGCTAGTACCCACACGATTTATAAAAACTGGGCTGCAATTTAGAGCGTTGATGTTTTTTTCAGGATGAAAGCCACAGAGCAGGTAGGTCTGCTGACTGGATGTGCCCACTGCCAGGCCCAGCATCTCCTGAAGGCCCAGGCTCTCCCTCACAGGACAATCCCACCTGCAGCCGCCTCCTCGCTCAGCCAGGAGGAGCCTTCACGCAGGAGGCGAGCAAAGCTCCATGACTTGCACTCGGGAAGGCATCTTTATTTCAGAAACAGTGGGAGCAGTTTGCCTGTACGTACAGTAAGGAAATCTCTTTGAAAAGGCTCCCAGCAGAGGCACAAAGAGAGTGTTGTTCAGCACCCCCATCCATGTGACAGGGAAGGAACTGCAACTCTACTGCAGGCCATCTGAGACTTCTAGGAAGTGATAAAACCTCAGAGAAGTTTCTAACACCAATCTTACACTGTACCTTTTCAAAATATGATCATTCCTGCAATAGTACAGGCATGTACTTCTGTTCAAAACTAAACAATTTCCAATTTTTATTTGAAATAGAAGCTTGTGTGATTCTTGTGGAAAACAAGAGAGCTCTAGTCCACCGAGAAGCTTTAAAAAGAACATTAAATATAGACCATAAGACTTCCTATCACCAATTCAACATATCACAAGATCCAAGGAAATAAATTAAAGAAAAACACCTCAAATGCAGTTGCTCTTAAACTTGGGAAGGTAGTGCCATCTGGTGGAGAGGAAACAACAATGCTTTCAAAAAGATGCTTTCTGCTACTGCTGTTTCAATGAATCCAGCAACTGGAAATCAAAATTCCATTATACGTTCTCCGCATTAAATATGTTTACTGGCTATCTCACAGAAAGTAAACTTATTCCAGAGCACTTAACTACAAAAGGGTTTCAAAAAAGTACTTATTTCATTACTCAGACCCTTCCTATCTCAGGATAGGAAAAAACTTATTGAAGACAAGCATATTACAGCTGTTAAAAGAATATCATTTACATCCACAACAATCATTCAGATAAGCCTTTCTGACAGATAAGACTTTCTGACTAAACAAGTATTTGACATCCTGCTCTCAATTTACTACAGCATTACCAGACAACATTTTTTTTCCTAGGTTTCGTTCGTAACAAAGCAGAAAAATCTTCTCTTTACCAAGATATCCATTAGTATAAAGGCCCTCAAATTTGGGAAAGAAAAGCCTCTCTTGAAAACAGCAAAACTGACAAGAAGATACAAATCATTATTTGAGGTATCCCAAGAATTTTACTAATATAAGTAACAACAAATGCAACACAGAAACTTCAGAAAATTGGTGGCACATTCTCATGGATTTCTGCTGATGATTTCTGCTCAGCGAGCTGAGATCCCCAACCCTTCCCTCTGCCCCAGAGCAGGCGGTAGCAGGCCCCACGCATCAGGGACCAGCCAGGACGAGGCCGTACCTCACTCTGGGCGATCCAGGCATGGAGGGATAAAAAAAACTTCACCGTGGGGACCAGCCGCTGTTGTAGATTGTTGATAATGCACACGGCCTGGCAATAAGCCCTCACTAGGGACTGAGAAGCGCTACAGAAAACTCTCGGCTGCAGGTAACAAGGGTCTGCCAAAAGAGTAACTACTCCAGCTAAAAGAAGGCAAAAGCACCTCTAACTTGCTGTATCCTGAACGCAGATACATTTGTTTCTCAATTTAAGTACCTGTTACTGATCCTCTTAAACACTTTTTAAAGATTCTCATTAACCTTTACTCTGGTTCAAAATTTAGTCTTGTTAAATACCAGTGAACCTGTAGCACAAATGCTCACTTCAGTTACACAGCAATTTAATACTTTTCCCTTATCTCCCATATCTATTTCTCACTTGATCTCCACTCTCAAACTTTAAATAGACATAAATTTAAGCATGAACTCAACAGCTTGTGTAAGCCTTTTTCCTTTTTTCTAGTGATTTTTCTCCTCCACATAATTCGTATCAAGGAATCGCATTCTGTACAGTATGGGAAATAACTCTCTTCTTTATAAAGAAGTAGGGGCAAATGACTTGGGGTTAAGTTGTTTTTAACATAAATATAGATAAGATGATGCATATAAAACAGGAAGCCAGAAAATCAACTGTTCATCTGAGAACTCAGTAATATTCTGCTACCTATCAGTAAGATCGAGTACTTGGTATGGCCCACTACTTGACAAATTACTACCAGGTGATGATATGCCCTAAAAATCACACCTCCACTGCAGCGTGCTGATTTATCTGCAAAATGTGCGGCTTACCCAGGTAAAAAGCCTTTTATTTGGACTTTTGTATTTAACACAGAAAATGAATACAAGTTTCCCATTACGTGTTTTGTTTTCACGCTCCTGCTTATTTACACAAGTTACTAAAAGCTCGAACAAGAATCCGTGTCACAGGAGCAAGTGAGTCAAAGCACCACCGAGAAAGCAATCCACAATTATTCTTAAGTTTGCCTGTTCTAGTAACAACAAAATCCTCAGTCTCAGAGTACTGTTTAACTGCAGTATGGAAACAGCAGACAAACACCACAGCTTATTTAACTGGGTAGATCACAAAAGTACTGAACAGCAGAACAAGAAATCCACGGATTTTTCTGACACGATCATTCCGTATTACACTCTCGTGCAGCTTTGAACTTTTTTGTGCACTATCTCGGCTGATCATAGATTTTAGTCTTGTGAAAAGAATTCCTAGACAAAAAATGCCTGGGAAAAGTAAGTTTCTTTTATCTTTCAGCTTTAGAATTTTCAGCTGTATGTCAGGCAAAAAAAAAACACAACAAAAAGGCAGAGAACCTGAAACTAATTCAGCTTGAATGGGACACTACTGAATTTTCAGAAAAATACGTATCATGTTCCCAGTCTTCAGCTTTCAAACACTCCAGAGGACATTAATATAACAGCCCTTTTAACAGCATACTTCCTTGCTGCATTTCTTGATTCTTGACAGTTTTCCTTTCTGCTTTGTTGTCATAAACAGGGATGCAAAATAAAGATCTTCCCTAAAATAGTTATTCAAATGTGTATTATTATTTAAACAATGCTTTGTCATAATTGCACCTGAATTAAATTAGAACATTTGAACTGGCATTATTTATCTGAAGCTACACTAGCCAAGCTTTTAGCAAGGAAGTTCCAAAGCAGCTCAGTGATAGGAGCGACTGCAGACCAACAACATTCTTGGTATACTCTGAATAATTCAATTTCTTTCAAGGCAGTCTGCTGCTTCCGTATGTGTGTCCCGCCTCCCATTCTGGAAGCCCTTGAACACAAAACGAAAGCTTCTCATATACCAGATGGAGCCTAGCATCATCCACCCAGTAAAGCCATGAGTCAGTATCTCAAACAGCAAACAGGAGACAAAAGACTGGGTGGAGAAAGGCCATGAAAACCTTGAAAGCAAAGACCGGCAGTCCAAAGTTCAAATCCATTGAGAATGGTGAGCTAACAAAAGGATTTCTGGAAACTGGTAATAAGATCTTAGTAATGGGGAAAGCACAACCTAGCAGCACTTGAAACAGATGCTAATGGGATAATACTAGAAAATGTTTCCCCAGGGTCAACAAGAATTACTGGTTACTGCCACTGAGCGTAACAGCCAGCGAAAGCGCTGTGGAATTTCAGCTTGGTCCACGTGCCTCAGCTTATATCCAGAAGCAAGTGTAAGGGAATACAGTTCTGCAAGCTGAAGTCAAAAAACATACACAGCTGTGAGGCATTATGCTGCAGTGGCGCCTAACGGAATGAATTTAGCACATCACTGCACCGCCTCTATGTTCTGACTGCCTGCTTTGCATATGTGCTTCACTATCCCAGATTTTTCGTACCTGACAATTGCAACGCACTGATTTTTACCTTTTCTAACTGCCAGCTTATCTCGAGAAGCGTATGCAGCAGGATGTTAGTAAGGAAAACTTTGCTGGTGCAGCTTTACTGATGGACTGTAGTCACAAGGTGTTCTTGTGCTCTCCACTGCCTACACAGTTACACTAATACAGCCACAGTTATAACAGGAATTTCTTTTAGCACCATTTGCTGCTAAGAGAACTACAAGCTACGGTGGCCAATGTTCTGAGCACAGGTCCAGCCTTAGGGATAGTCTGCAAGAACTCAGTAGACAAGAACTCAGATGGCACAAGCATCCTACACAGTGACCATGAAAAGCAGCGAGATGGAAGTTTGGGAGCGGAGTCGAGGTCCCCGTTTTACCCGACACTGAACCACAGTTCAGTGCTCAGCCGTAGGATGGCAGAGGAGCCCTGCGAGTGTGTGAACTGGGCAGCTCTCACATTTTCCTTTTCCCTCAACTACCAAAGCGCCAGAGGAACTAGGAATTTCTACAGTACTTTTAAGACAATACTATTGAAATGTCTCCTAAGTTCCCCAAACATGGTGCTAAAGCTTTGCCATAGGTGTAAGTGGCTCCTACGCGCAAAGTGAAGGCTGAACACATTTCCCTTTTCAAAAGTAAAGCTTAACTGCATAAACTCCACATTTATTTGAATTGCCATAAAATGTGGTTTGTCTCAGAAAAGTGTAAATAGGGTTTGCTGCTGTATTTTGAGACTAGAACTGCTCTTCTACCTCGCATTCCCAAAGTCTCTCACACAGAAAAAAGATGCTTCTTCCCTTAAAAATTATCAGATATTACTTCTTTTTTTTTAATATAACCTGGTGATCAAACTGAGATGGTTTCAATCATTAAGTTTAAACTCTAGCTAGTATGCTGTAGGCATATGTACTTGAGAAAGTAATATTTAACATTCAGAAAGGATATCAGCTATACAAACGCATCTGAATGCTCACAGACCAAACAGATTACTCTGCTCCCTAAAGCAAATCTAAAGAACTATGAGGCAGTATATGCAAGGTTTAAACACTCCAGTACAGCCACCAGACCTGCACAAAATCAGCAACCGGTAAGGATCAGTCTGAATCTGCACTTCAGCTGAAAAGCAATGCACGCTGCTAAGGTCCCCTCCACTGAAGCAATATATTTTGGAGTAATTCAACATGAAAACAGAAAAAACTCTCAAGTAACATTGAAAACTATTTTAGGAAAGAAAAGAAGCCGCAGGAAACAACACTGCAGCAAGGACTGCTTGCCAGTACCAGATTCCTTCCTGCCACAGATAGGCCAGGAAAGAAAGTTAATTTATACAACATTCCTGAAGTCACACAGTAGGAATGGCTATAGTGAGAGACAATCAGATGCATCAGGATCACAGTCTGAGCCTAATGAAAAACAAGGGCAAAGAGATCTACTGGAAGGCAAACACAGAATGGGAATGAGACCTGGTTTAGCTTCCACAGGAAAGCAGACGCCTCATTTTTATACTGTATTTTGTCACTATTTAAAACAAGCAATTCTGTATGGAGGTTTGCGCTTTTTTTAAATGGCCTTTTAAAAAAAATCAAATCATCAAAATCTCATTATTGCAAGGGTTTTAGACTATTACTTCACCTGATGTTTTGCTAGCACAGTAAAAGTGGAAGAGTTGTTTTAAAACCTCTTTGGAGTTGTAATCACAACTTCAAAGTAATTCTTATCCAACTCATTCTCAAAACACTAACATTAAGAAGTTTATCATTACAAAAGAAAGCTGCAAGAGCTAGGAAGAAAACAAAACAAAACACCAAAAGGACAAAAACATATGGATGCACAAAGACTTACATTTCTGTTCCATGTCTCTCATCTCTTCTGGAGGAATTTTCATCTTATCAATATGTTCTTGCAAGACACTGGCCCATTTCTGTAAAGACTCCATAACAGTCCAAGGTCTAGACATATCTGCAACAAAGACTACAATGGTGTCTTGCAGGGATTCTGCAGAAACTGCAAACTTCAATAGCCCTTTATGGTATAAGTCTCCATCCAGAATCCAAACGTTACAGCGAGTATGATCTGAAAGGAAAAGGTACAGTTGTAACCCAAGAGATGCCACCTTTTTGCTTTGCTAATCCATGAGTAAACACATGAGCACATTGGTGTTTAAGGGAAGACCAAAGCCCAGCTACCAGCAGATCCTGCCTGTTTATTTTTAAGATGGGTGCAAGTGTAAACACCTACGGTACTCAATAGATGCTTTCATTTAACGGATTTTTTTTCTGGTTCAGCATCTTTTGTTTAAAAACGTATTTCTGTTCTTTGGCTTTTACTAAGGACAGCTGACATGACAATTTTTAGATATTGCAGATAGTGCTGAATGTGAAATACGTATATTCCAAGTAAAACCAGGATACACGCGACACATACGTAACGCCGAGTTCAAAAGGTGGTGGTTATAGCCGAGTCCAGCAGGGAAGCATTAGGTGTCCCTCAGACACGTAAGCTGGTTTAACATACTAAAGACATCTCACAACAGAAGTAAGCTACAAACAAGATACAAGCAATAAGCAGCTTACGTTTCTAGCACAAGAGTAGGAGGAGCAAACACAGGGTAAGCTTTCAACCTACCGAACTTCAAACTTGGGCTACGTGCTCTTGATTCACACTGACTTAGCATTGGCTCCTACCTGCAGGCTCCTTACAGAATGAGTGCTGGACAAACAATTTGGTATTTTAAGTTTTTGTGTTTCTCCCCTCTAGCGTTTTGATAGTGACTGGACCTTTTTTGTTGAAATGCAAGGCTGGGGGGCAGGGAAAAAACAGCTGGGACAGAGAAATTTTACCCCAAACCTAAACTTCAGCAAGAACAAAAGAAACTGAAAATAAAACATCATCCAGGAATGATGTATCAGATACTCTGAGCAATCAGTTCTGACCAAACTAAAAAAAAAAAAAAAGAAAAATTAAGAAAGAAAATGATTACATTATCTTCAGAACTTCTTCCTGAAAAAAAAGTCAATTTTTTTCTATCTTCTAGACTCTTCCTAGTAACTCTGGTTCCGAAGTATTCCCTTTCCTACTTAGAGCTGTCTAGAAAGAACAGTGGATCTCCAGCTACTATATACAAGAAACGCTAATTCCAAAACATCTGCATTAGCAAACCAGTCACTGTGGAGTCCAGATTTTCAAAACAGCTGCTGAGCTTCATAATTACTCTGCTTCACTGTATTTCCCTGCCCTGTGCTCCAAATCTTTTAATTTCACAAAATAAATCCACCTGCCTTGGCTGGCATAACGTTACACTGGGAAAGAATCCATCAGGATCAAGAACTCATGTTCTACAGAAAGAAAAACTTGACTGAAGAAGTTGGAAGGAGAAAAGAGTATAAGAATACACATATTACCCTTCTAATCAGGTCCTGGATAAAACTACTGAGTAGCCAAGTTAGGGACAGATTACGTGAAGATGCTCTATGTGGGCAGTCTTCCTTTAGCATTTGTTATGCTCCTACTTAAGCACTGCTAGGCTGTCATAAGACATTCAAACATCAGTCATCACACAAATAGGCCAACAGTTATAACTTCAAGATCTTCCTAAGTCCAACGGCACATCTCAGATCTGTACTTCACAGTCAACAGTTATGATAATCATTGCATACCTAAGAAATGCACCCTTGTAAATTCAACAGCTGTTTCCACCTCCCCACCCCCCCACTTCAGGAAACCGTCTCACTGATACAACACAGGATCCTCAGCAATGGATGCACAAATCTAAAGCTACTGGAAGACCTTTAAGGACAGAGGGAAGTCTGGTAAAAGCTTGGAAAAGCAGAAAGGAAGCTAGGACATAATGTGAACACCCTTACTATTACACTAAACGAGACATCTGTACAGGACTCTGCTATCCTCCATATTCCAGAAGCATCCTTTGTGCATTCCGAAAAGCAAAAACCTAGCAGTGAATAAAAAACTCGTGAGCTTTCTATGTGTGAAAGGTTATTAACAGGCATTAGCTACGTCTATGCAGAGCTGTCTCCTTGAAGTAAGTATTACAGTTTTAAAAATCTAACATAACTCTACCTATAGTCTATGAAAGTTGACAACTCTGATCAGTGCTTTCATAGATTCTCCTATGGTGCATGCTTTGATAGCAGGAAAGCATTTCACACCTCAGCAAGTAACAAAAATTAATAAATATCCTTATTCATTGCTTCTAAGTCACTTTTTTAAGCCAGTATCTAAAGGCTACAAAGGTTTTGTTGGCTAAACACTTTTGTCCCAGTTAAGCATTTTGTTTCTGTTTAAAATGTAGACTACAGACTGGAGCTAGAGCAGTGGTGGAACTAGAAAGCAACTGCTATCACTCAAACGCAATCAATCTGCTAGCAGGACTGGAAGCCTAGCACTCACGTTAAAATGTACTTAAAAAAAAAAAGGTAACATTGCATGAAAATGTAAGGTTTGGCTACTTTCTTACAATAAAAAGGTATGGCTTGTGCTTTACATCTGCTACAAATATAAAACACATTTAGAAACACAGTACTGGTTGATCACAATTTGGCAAGGACTTGATGGCAAATTCAACTTTGTCAGCACCACATCAAGCTCCCAGTTAGTCATATGATGTGAATGTTAACTGGGCCTTTCATAGTGGCTATGACATGAGACACCGAAACAGAGCAAACAATTAACAGATCCTGTTGGAAAAGCAGGTACTACTGACTAAAGCCTTACTAAAGACTACAGCTGCTAAAAGTACATTTGCAAATCCTGTCAATATTTCATTATCCCTTTAGCCACGACGAAGATTTTCCAGCCTTGATGAGTTTTACTGCAGACGGGTGATTCTGTGAACTGCAACTACACATCCTACATTTACTCAACATGAGGTGATAGTTAGATATCCCTTGTCCAAGCTGTGAAGAGAAGTAAAACAGGGAAAAATAATTTTCAAGAGAGCTGCTTTAAAGATGTTGACAAATAGACAATTTTCCCATTAGAACCAGTGTACAAGAAGCACTTGGCTCAATCTGGAACAACCAGTTCAACCGGAATATGCATATGATATGACTGAGGCCAGTCCAAACCCAAAGCAAGAAAAACACGACTACTTGATTCTGTTACAAGTAAGAACGCAACAACAGAATGGCTCTACCTCAGTGGCACATTCAGCATAGCCCAGGCAACTGTACGGCATTTGTAATCCGAGGCAGTTCAGTGGAAAGTTCTCTGTGGTGTTTATAATTGCCAGCCAACCCATACAGTACTGCTACAAAACCAGTCAATGCAGTTTGTCTGTCTTGCTGTACATCCTCACTTTAACTCTGCCTCATCACTGCAAGAGACTCTGAAAGCTGCCACATATCCTTAAAGAAAATTATGCAGAGCCTCTCTTCTACCGGGTATGAATTCAGATTCTCAGCAATCAAAAGCAGACTACCCAGCACAGACACAAAGAAAGGCAAAAAATTAAAACTGGCCAGACTCCCTAAGAAATGGCACTGTCAGAGGACTCTTGAGCCTGAGCTCCAAGGGTGTTTAACACTCGGAGTTCACTTTACAGCTAGTGCTGTAAGTGCTTTCATCCAGATGAACTACGGCATCATGTATGCAGAAGCAGTCATATGCTACACGGATATTGTACCTGGGGCTAACGATCTAGGAGAATCCTCTCTCTCTCAGGATTGCTTCTCAGGCATCCCCAAAGCTCTTCCTCAACAAATGCCTCAGCTTAGGCAGAATTTCTCCTAGGAAGGAGATTTGTCAGGTAGAGATTCAGTAGTGGACTTATTCTAAGTTAGCCTGAGACCAAGGGACCAAAGTACTGCACATTACATTGAACAATTAACACCCAACAGAACTGAACCAAGCAGTGGTGATGTGTATCTTGTCATCCAGGATAGGTGTCAGCCACTGTCAGGGAACAAGCAGATAACAGTGAAAAACAAATAGTGGGCACTTGTATTAGCCACAGGGGAGGTCCTCCAAAGAAAGAGATGCTTTCTATGCATTTAATTTTCCTGCCAAAAAAAATGATCAATTTAATCACTTATCTAATCTTCAGAGGAGAAGACAAAAGTAACTGTATACTAAGATATGCACCTAGCAATCTACAGTAATTCTACTTCAAATGTAGGAAGAACCATATTCAGATATCCCTTAAGAGGGAAGGAGTGGAATAATAAACAATACAGAACATTTTCCTTAAGATTTTCAAAGGGAGGTAGAGGGTAGGTAATGACTCAGCACTACAACCAAAACATTTCTCCCAAACAGAAAAAACTTTTCTGAAATGAAGAAGAAAAAGGCAAAGAGAGCAAAGAAATCTTCAAGCACCTGGGAATGAAGATGAAAAGATCTTCTCACTCCACTACAGAGTTTGATTACTAGTGTTGATCTGACCCCCCTGGAAATCGTTGTGGTTTGCTAGTCTTAAATAGGCTGGGGTATAATAAAAAGCACATACCCTCAAGAATGAGTATGTAAAGGAAGCTCCTGAATGCCCATCCTGAGATTCTTTATGGCTTCCAACACTTGTGGGTCAACTATAAAGGCTCTGTTCCCAAATCTGTATCTGAGCATACACACATCCAAAGAACACAAAGAGTTTAAAGAAACAAACCCAAACCTATCCTAGAGAAAGAAGAATGTTATCTTTGCCTGCTGGGAGGTCCTGACCCACTTTGCTATTTATTTTGCTTGCTGATGACACTAATGAGACAGAAAGGGAAGAGGCGTGTATTATTAGATCCTAACACATCCATTAAAGGGATGCATGAAGACCTCAATTCTCCAGCAGAGTCTGGTAATCAAAAAGGTCTCTTTTTCCCTGCTAGTGCTGCTTGAGTTCTTATGACAGGCTTCTCATCCTCTCAGATTCTTATCACTTCTAGATTCTCAGGCATAGTCCCGGAAGATTTCCAGGGTAGGGATGTACTTGAGATTTGACAGGCAGCACCAGGAAAAACCACATGCCAAACGTTTTTCTGCTCATAACACTATGTCCTGTGACGGTGCAAGAAGCCTGATGTCACAGGTTGTCTTAACACTCCTAACTGTAGCAGTTTTTTCCCCCCACAACATATTTATGCAGTACTAAAGACTGTGTATGGCGAGAAAGCACTTACACCAAGAATTTCAAGAAGCCAAGAATGGCTCAGCACTATAACACAAAAGATATTTAGGAACTGCAAGATTAGGTGGCCACTGAAGACACAGACACCATACTCATCCTTCCACTGTGCCTAACTTAGTATCCAAAGGCAGTTTACCACCACATGAGCACGGGCCCAATCTCCATAACAACCAGTCACATATGGTACTTAATCACTCGTGCAAGCCTTCAGTACATTTCCACTTTGAAAATACCATTATAGCATCTTCATTTCTTTTCAGGAACATGAATGAAGCATCATCACTGGTTCCCCCTTCTGAATCAAAAACTCAGAAGGAAGTCATGAATAGGAAGGCTCTCTTTTCCCATTTTTAAAGACAGTACCTAACACACAGAGCTCCTGCAGTTTGCCCAAAATGAGACACGCAGAGGCAAATTTAGCAGCAAGGCTAACAAACTCAATTCTCCCATCTCCTCCTGTCCATAACCATCCTAAACCAGCAGTATTCTGATCACAAGACCTGCTTTTAAATGGTCTCTTGTCATGACCTCCCTTCCATTCAGTAGCGAAGAGCAATCAACAACCACAAACAGAAAGACAAGGGGCAAAGAGACCAGCTCCAATCTGAGAAAAGGAAAAACTGATTCTGACTTTAAGTTCTGTTCTCTACTCTTTTAATTCTAATGAAACATCTCAGTTACAGTTAACCAAAATTCCACACACAGCCCCCACAAGAAAACATCAAAGCTTCACATCTAGAAATCCATACTGAGAATTAAATTCTGGTGGATGTATCATTTACTTTCTACAGTTACCAAGTAGTTATACCAAACGACAATGTATCTGCTAGCAAGTCATCATCAGCAAAAGTATCTACCCTAAAAGTAAATGGATCCTACCAGTTGCTCAGGTGTACCTTTTCCTCATACAGAGGTTGAGCTGTAAGAAGGGCAAGAGAGAGAATGCACACCGAATGCAAAATACATTTCACTTTTAAGAAACTGATATAGGTTCTAAAACATACCGAACAACGCTAGCACCAGCAATTTGAGTGTAACCCAAAAATACACAGATGAAAACACAGCTATTAATAAAGTGTGTTAGCTATTTAATTACAGTAAAGAGGTTATATATCAAATGAACTTACCATCTCTGTCTTCATCATGAATATTTAGATACAAGTACTCCAGCCCTCTTCCTTTCTTGCCATGCTCTGCTCCCTGTATTTTAGCCATAAGTGTGGTTTTACCTGAACCATCATCACCTGCCAGTAAGTTTTTAGAGGAGAAAAAGACACTTTCAGAACTGATTTCAACTTTGCAGAAAAGATTTTTCAAACCATGTTATAAGCATCCTTGCACATTTTTGACCAATGCTTATTTTCTGTTTTTTTTCCAAAGTATTCCAAATGAATCCAGTGGCTTGTACCATGACAGTAAGAATAAAGCACTTAAACTATTTCCTATCACATTCCATTTGTTTAAATGTGTTATAAATCTAACAGCATAAACCAAAAAGAAAGTAAATCATCCTGAGCAGAGTAACGCCATGGATCACATAACCTAATTTGAACAAATCAATGTGTCAGCTTGTTCACATATAATTGTTCTAAACACTCTTTGTTTCTACAAAATAAAGATCTCAACCACTCAGTGGCTTGCATATATTACTTACCAAAAACAAGAATATTCTTGCCCGATGGCAATTTAGATCTTGACCGGGTAGAAACTTCGCTCAGTATCGAGGACCTAGAAAACCAGCATCGCTCTCGTTAGCCTGACAGGTGCACACAGACACGCAGACACAGACACACACAGATACACACACACACACAGATACACGCACACATCCGCACACCCGCAGCCCCAGGCCCGGCCCAGCTGACAGCTCGGGTGAGCTCAGCAGCTCTGCACGGACCAATCCCGTCACATTCATTCTATTTACAAACTAGATGTGATGTTACAGCTAAAGATTTTGTTTTTAAAGACTAGAAGTATGCCACGGTTTTGAGGAAAGCTTTTATAATTTCTAAACCCCATGCCGTAATATTTTAAGTTTTTCTCCCTTATAAAAGGCCGAGTCACTGATTTCCAACCGATGAGCAACTCTTCCCACGACCCATTACTGTATTTTATACGCAATTTTTTATGCCGTTACTCAGAGAGAAGCGACGGGAAAAGCCCGCGCACCCCTCTCTCAGACCGAGCC
>NW_009723237.1:0-2952 GCF_000703405.1 Apaloderma vittatum
TATTAGAAAGGGAGTAGCTAGTAGGTTGAGAAAGGTCCTCCTCCTCCTCTCCTCTGCCCTGGTGAGGCCACATCTGGAATATTGTGTCCAGTTCTGGGCCCCTCAGCTCAAGAGAGACAGGGAACTGCTTGAAAGAGTCCAGCACAGAGCCACAGAGATGATGACAGGAGTGGAACATCTCCCTTATGAGGAAAGGCTGAAGGAGCTGGGTCTCTTTAGTTTGGGGAAGAGGAGGCTGAGGAGTGACCTCATAAATGTTTATAAATATGTCAAGGGGAAGTGTCAGGACGACAGAGACAGGCTCTTTTCAGTGATGTCCAATGACAGAACAAGGGGCAATGGGTACAAGTTGGAACATAGGAGGTTCCACAAAAACATTAGGAAAAACTTTTTCACTGTCAGGGTGACAGAGCACTGGCACAGGCTGCCCAGGGAGGTTGTGGAGTCTCCTTGTCTGGAGACATTCAAAACCCACCTGGACGTGTTCCTGTGTGACCTACTGTAGGTGATCCTGCTCTGCCAGGGGGTCTGGACTAGATGATCTTTTGTGGTCCCTTCCAACCCCTGACATTCTGTGATTCTGTGAATGTTTATTAAATATTTTGACTTTTTATAATAACAATGGGCCTTTGCCAAATATTTTAGGCAGACATTTCAGACAGATAATAAAATAAAGCAAGCCTGACAGTATATAGAATGGTTAAGAAGAGATAAGTGCCTTTAGCTAAATTGTGTGTTTTCTGTGTTTATAAAACTGATTGGTTTTGACAAAACCTTCCAGACCTCGACTACTTTGTATTTTAACTATGATTACTCTCTGGATAAGTAAATTATTAACCAGAGTACCTTCTTATCTGTATATCGGAAGTAAGATGCTCTTAGGTAACTGGAAAGAGCCAACTAGGGAAGGGGAACAGAACTACTCTAAAATCTTTACTTGGTGGACATTCTTTGGATAAAGATGACATTTGTCTTCTCTGGATGTTTGCTGGTTATTTTTTTTTGTTTAAAGCAGTGTATATTTAAACACAAATCACTTTTTCTCTTCTTAATTTCTAAAAGCTATTCATACATCCCTGATTCCAAGCCTTTGGCTTATCTTAGGGTTTAAAATTCTTGTAAATTGCAGCTAAATTATTTTGTGCTTATGTGAACAATGATTATCCTGAACACTTTGTGCTCTTTTTTAACTTTATAAATTTTGAATCACAATAGATAAAATCTTCATCTCACATTCAACTTACAACTGGTCTGGAAAGAAGACATTTGAGAAAAGCTGAAAATGTTTTGCAGTCCTTTTTAAAATAAGTGGAAACCACAACTGAAGTTTGTGCCTATGGATTAGATATTCTCTGAAGTTGTTTCCCAAATTTGACAATGTGGGAAGCTTTGCGAGACATACATCAGTTGAGTGCATGCATGCATTTTGCCGTTCAGCACTCCCAAGGTGAGAGTAGTTCTGGGCACACGGTAATGTGTTGAAGAAACATGGCAAGACTTTTGAAGTTTAAATGGTAAAGGAGTGGTATAAGGTTTAAGCTAGCTCATGGTTTGTTGTCTTTTCTACCTGCTCTTTATGTATTATGTTGGTGCTGGTCACCGTAGTTCATCATTTAAGGGCTATAATACCAGTCATATTAGCTCTGAAGCATTATAGTATGAATTGCTCTATATCAATATGTAGTATTGTTCTTGTATGAAACCTACTGTAACATGATATGTCTAAGTACATTAATATTATAAGGAATTAATATTATAAGGAAATTTTCACTGATAATTGTGTCATAGTGATAAGGACACCAAAAGGAAGAGAAATGTGGAAGATGTTGAGAATATAGTAGGAGAAGGAAAAGGAAGCAAAGATCAGGAGCCCCGTGGGCAATTACAGTCCACTGTAGGTGGTGTAGGCTAGGTTTCATTGCTTCTGTATTTGCCTGACCACTTTTCATCTTTATTGTTATTTTGGTTTGCATGTTGTAAATAATATCTAGACCTCTACACTAAGAAAGATATGAATATGAAAAATTAGCTTTTTCTCATGAGTATCTAGTAGGTGGTTTTAATTTTGTTGCTGAACAGAAATTTGAGATATCTGAAATACTTAATTTGTTTTCTAGGACTTCAAATTGAATTAGTTTTGTTATGACATGGCTTCCTTCAGCAAATGGAAACGGATGACTGTGAGAGAATTATTTACTGTCAATTGCAAAGTCTGAGTGGCATTGCTGGGTAACCCACACAGCTAGTGAAGTCCTCAGAGTAGGAGAACATTATATTAAAATTGACAACTGTCTGCACTGGATTTGTTCTGTTCTACCCTTCACATTAAAAATACAAAAGCACAGATGAATCCAATGAATTAAAAATAAGATAATCATCCGAAGTCAGAATGCAGATCCAATAGGTAATAAATTTCAGGAATAATTAGATGAAATTTTATTCCAGTTTAAAACTTTAAGAAAATATTTCATATTTATATGGCATCTTAACTCTAGCTGCTGTCAGATTAATCCACAAAGCAGAAAACAGAAAACTGGCTGCTTATAGAACTACTTTTTACTTTTCTATTCATTTTTCCACTTAGTATTTTAGTGATGTGGTATTATAGTAGTGCATGATTTGTCATCAGCAGTGGAACTTTATGCATAAAAACCAATCTGATTGTCAGCTACAGGAAGGAAAACCACCATTTGATAGTTTAAGTATTTTCTCTAGATTTGGATTAATTCTTAGTTACAAATTTCAACAACCTATAAAACAGCAATGACACCATTTTGTCCAAAAAAAAATCAAATACCCCTCCCACCTCCAGCCCTCCTCTAAAACCCACACTAACCACCTCCAAAAAAACCAGAGCCTATCTTGATTTCTGAGATCAAGACAGTGGCAGTTCCACTTACCTTTTTTATTCTCGCTGGTCCTAAGAGACGAGGACTCAGCAGGGAAAAGTTG